>NC_088218.1:22863301-22875801 GCF_036934945.1 Oncorhynchus masou masou
GTGTGTGTGTGTGTGTGTGTGTGTGTGTGTGTGTGTGTGTGTGTGCAGCAGGGCCTGTGAGTGTGTGTGTGTGTGTGTGTACAGCAGGGCCTGTGAGTGTGTGTGTGTGTGTGTGTGTGTGTGTGTGTGTGTGTGTGTGTGTGTGTGTGTGAGTGTGTGTGTGTGTGTGTGTGTGTGTGCAGCAGGGCCTGTGAGTATGTGTGTGTGTGTGTGTGTGTGCAGCAGGGCCTGTGAGTGTGTGTGTGTGTGTGTGTGTGTGTGTGTGTGTGTGTGTGTGTGTGTGTGTGTGTGTGTGTGTGTGTGTGTGTGCAGCAGGGCCTGTGAGTGTGAGTGTGTGTGTGTGTGTGTGTGCAGCAGGGCCTGTGAGTGTGAGTGTGTGTGTGTGTGTGTGTGTGAGTGTGTGTGTGTGTGTGCAGCAGGGCCTGTGAGTGTGAGTGTGTGTGTGTGTGCAGCAGGGCCTGTGAGTGTGTGTGTGTGTGTGTGTGTGTGTGTGTGTGCAGCAGGGCCTGTGAGTGTGTGTGTGTGTGTGTGTGTGTGTGCAGCAGGGCCTGTGAGTGTGTGTGTGTGTGTGTGTGTGTGCAGCAGGGCCTGTGAGTGTGTGTGTGTGTGTGTGTGTGCAGCAGGGCCTGTGAGTGTGTGCAGCAGGGCCTGTGAGTGTGTGTGTGTGTGTGTGCAGCAGGGGCCTGTGAGTGTGTGTGTGTGTGTGTGTGTGTGCAGCAGGGCCTGTGAGTGTGTGTGTGTGTGTGTGTGTGTGTGTGTGTGTGTGTGTGTGTGTGTGTGTGTGTGTGTGTGTGTGTGTGTGTGTGTGTGTGTGAGTGTGTGTGTGTGTGTGTGTGCAGCAGGGCCTGTGAGTGTGTGTGTGTGTGCAGCAGGGCCTGTGAGTGTGTGTGTGTGTGTGTGTGTGCAGCAGGGCCTGTGAGTGTGTGTGTGTGTGTGTGTGTGTGCAGCTGGGCCTGTGAGTGTGTGTGTGTGTGTGTGTGTGTGCAGCAGGGCCTGTGAGTGTGTGTGTGTGTGTGTGTGTGTGTGTGTGTGTGCAGCAGGGCCTGTGAGTGTGTGTGTGTGTGTGTGTACAGCAGGGCCTGTGAGTGTGTGTGTGTGTGTGTGCAGCAGGGCCTGTGAGTGTGAGTGTGTGTGTGTGTACAGCAGGGCCTGTGAGTGTGTGTGTGTGTGTGTGTGTGTGCAGCAGGGCCTGTGAGTGTGTGTGTGTGTGTGTGTGTGTGTGTGTGTACAGCAGGGCCTGTGAGTGTGTGTGTGTGTGTGTGCAGCAGGGCCTGTGAGTGTGTGTGTGTGTGTGTGTGTGGCAGGGCCTGTGTGTGAGTGTGTGTGTGTGTGCAGCAGGGCCTGTGAGTGTGTGTGTGTGTGTGTGTGTGTGTGTGTGTGTGTGTGTGTGTGTGTGTGTGTGTGTGTGTGTGTGTGTGTGTGTGTGTGTGTGTGTGTGTGTGCAGGGCCTGTGAGTGTGTGTGTGTGTGTGTGTGTGTGTGTGTGTGTGTGTGTGTGTGTGTGTGTGTGTGTGTGTGTGTGTGTGTGTGCAGGGCCTGTGTGTGAGTGTGTGTGTGTGTGCAGCAGGGCCTGTGAGTGTGTGTGTGTGTGTACAGCAGGGCCTGTGAGTGTGTGTGTGTGTGTGTGTGTGTGTGTGTGTGTGTGTGTGTGTGTGTGTGTGTGTGTGTGTGTGTGCAGCAGGGCCTGTGAGTGTGAGTGTGTGTGTGTGTGTGTGTGTGTGCAGCAGGGCCTGTGAGTGTGAGTGTGTGTGTGTGTGTGTGTGTGTGTGTGTGCAGCAGGGCCTGTGAGTGTGAGTGTGTGTGTGTGTGTGTGTGCAGCAGGGCAGCAGGGCCTGTGAGTGTGAGTGTGTGTGTGTGTGTGTGTGCAGCAGGGCCTGTGAGTGTGAGTGTGTGTGTGTGTGTGTGTGCAGCAGGGCCTGTGAGTGTGTGTGTGTGTGTGTGTGTGTGCAGCAGGGCCTGTGAGTGTGTGTGTGTGTGTGCAGCAGGGCCTGTGAGTGTGTGTGTGTGTGTGTGTGTGTGTGTGTGTGTGTGTGTGTGTGTGTGTGTGTGTGTGTGTGTGCAGCAGGGCCTGTGAGTGTGTGTGTGTGTGTGTGTGTGTGTGTGTGCAGGGCCTGTGAGTGTGTGTGTGTGTGTGTGTGTGTGCAGCAGGGCCTGTGAGTGTGTGTGTGTGTGTGTGCAGCAGGGCCTGTGAGTGTGTGTGTGTGTGTGTGAGTGTGTGTGTGTGTGTGTGTGTGTGTGTGTGTGTGTGTGTGTGTGTGTGTGTGTGTGTGTGTGTGTGTGTGTGTGTGCAGCAGGGCCTGTGAGTGTGTGTGTGTGTGTGTGTGTGCAGCAGGGCCTGTGAGTGTGTGTGTGTGTGTGTGCAGCAGGGCCTGTGAGTGTGTGTGTGTGTGTGTGTGCAGCAGGGCCTGTGAGTGTGTGTGTGTGTGTGTGTGTGTACAGCAGGGCCTGTGAGTGTGTGTGTGTGTGTGTGTGCAGCAGGGCCTGTGAGTGTGTGTGTGTGTGTACAGCAGGGCCTGTGAGTGTGTGTGTGTGTGTGTGTGTGTGTGTGTGTGTGTGTGTGTGTGCAGCAGGGCCTGTGAGTGTGTGTGTGTGTGTGTGCAGCAGGGCCTGTGAGTGTGAGTGTGTGTGTGTGTGTGTGTGTGTGTGCAGCAGGGCCTGTGAGTGTGTGTGTGTGTGTGTGTGCAGCAGGGCCTGTGAGTGTGTGTGTGTGTGTGTGTGTGTGCAGCAGGGCCTGTGAGTGTGTGTGTGTGTGTGTGTGTGTGTGTGCAGCAGGGCCTGTGAGTGTGTGTGTGTGTGTGCAGCAGGGCCTGTGAGTGTGTGTGTGTGTCTGTGTGTGCAGCAGGGCCTGTGAGTGTGTGTGTGTCTGTGTGTGCAGCAGGGCCTGTGAGTGTGTGTGTGTCTGTGTGTGCAGCAGGGCCTGTGAGTGTGTGTGTGTCTGTGTGTGCAGCAGGGCCTGTGAGTGTGTGTGTGTCTGTGTGTGCAGCAGGGCCTGTGAGTGTGTCTGTGTGTGCAGCAGGGCCTGTGAGTGTGTGTGTGTGTGTGTGTGCAGCAGGGCCTGTGAGTGTGTGTGTGTGTGTGTGTGCAGCAGGGCCTGTGAGTGTGTGTGTGTCTGTGTGTGCAGCAGGGCCTGTGAGTGTGTGTGTGTGTCTGTGTGTGCAGCAGGGCCTGTGAGTGTGTGTGTGTCTGTGTGTGCAGCAGGGCCTGTGAGTGTGTGTGTGTGTCTGTGTGTGCAGCAGGGCCTGTGAGTGTGTGTGTGTCTGTGTGTGCAGCAGGGCCTGTGAGTGTGTGTGTGTCTGTGTGTGCAGCAGGGCCTGTGAGTGTGTCTGTGTGTGCAGCAGGGCCTGTGAGTGTGTGTGTGTGTGTGTGTGCAGCAGGGCCTGTGAGTGTGTGTGTGTCTGCAGCAGGGCCTGTGAGTGTGTGTGTGTCTGTGTGTGCAGCAGGGCCTGTGAGTGTGTGTGTGTCTGTGTGTGCAGCAGGGCCTGTGAGTGTGTCTGTGTGTGCAGCAGGGCCTGTGAGTGTGTGTGTGTGTGTGTGTGTACAGCAGGGCCTGTGACAGGGCGAGACGGATGTCAGACATCACAGGACAATCTCACCTCCAACACAGCGAGATACATTAACCCTCTCTAAACGTGGCCGTTGAAGGGATGATGAAGCAGCTGTGGTTAACACTCTTAGGACAGCCTCTCCTCTACTCCTTGGGACAAATATGCAGTGTCTTGCCCACCCCACCCCAACACACACACACACACACACACACAGCATAATACAAGGGAAATAAAGAGTACTGACAGCACCTATTGATTACTCAGTAAGTGTGATATTCCAGAAGAAAACAGCCAACAGCATATTATTTGCTTGAGGCACTGTAAATTAAAGTGTTCCCTCCACACTGTACTGCACTTACTGCTGTGTGTGTGTGTGTGTGTGTGTGTGTGTGTGTGTGTGTGTGTGTGTGTGTGTGTGTGTGTGTGTGTGTGTGTGTGTGTGTGTGTGTGTGTGTGTGTGTGTGCATGTGCATTTTTTCAGCCTTGGTACAGGTACTTATCACCGTCACATCAAGGGCAGACGGTGGCGATTCTTAAAATCCTCCTTTACACTGTCAATCTAGACCACTCCAGTCCTCGCTGGTTCCTCCTTTGTGTCCTTCAGATGAACACAGTGGGAGCTGCATTTCGTCTTCATTGCGCCGTTGAGCTACTGAACCGTGCTATCTATAGGCTAAACGCTATACACCCTGGGCATAATCTATTACTACAGTATAATCTATACATTCATCAATAATAATGACATTTTCCTTCTGAGATTGAATTGACTGCTTCAACAGCAAATGTGCTTCCGTGTAGTTGGGTTCTTCTTTCTAATATTGAAATCTTTTCTATTTTCCAACATCCCGGAGAAGTAATTCGGTGAAGGTCAGTCATTCATACTTGATCATATCATCATATCACTATAGCCTGAGTGTAACGCGTCTGCGGCCTGGACAGAGTGGCTCAGACTAGTGGGATGGAGAAGGAATAGTCTGTTTGGGACTGAAAAACTCCAGATCAGGACATCGTCCATCTGTACTGTTTTCTTACAAAACATATGGAAAAAATATAGAGCCTCTGATCCCCTTGCCGCCCACCATAGCTATTAATATTTCTCACAGAGCCCTTCCCCCATGTCCCACTAAGGCTAGGAATTCCTGCTGAAACATAGTCAAGTCTGAGGATTAGAAAAAAATGATGATTTATTTATTAAATCTGTCCATCTCTCTCTTTTCTTGTTTCACACACAAGTACACCCACGTGCCTAAATTAACTTGAGTATCCAACCCGCATTGTCTGCGTGAAACCAACAAATCAGCAACAGTGACTGACAACGCTATAAATCGTTTTAATTAGGACCTAGTAGGCTGCATCAAACACCCTTTTCCCACCCTACATTTAAAAATAAGAAGAAGAATGATTCCCAAGGCTTCTTGCAATCCAAAAGAATGTTTCCCTGGAAGCCGCCTTGGTGGGAGCCCGTGTGAATGCAATATTCATTTTGCTGCAGGAGAACAATCTATGCATAACAATGAGCGGGCCTAATGAAAGCAGCCATCAAACCTGCAACACATACATATTAAACTACCGGGACCTCTGCGTGTCTTTCGCTTAGTGCATCATTTGTTCACCCCGTTTTTTTTCTCTCCTCTCTCTTTGCCTCCTGACCTTTCCCCGTATCCCTCCTCGTTTTTCCTCACTCTCCACTTCTCCTTCGATGCTGAAAATACGGAGGTGTTTATGGCATTCTGGACGTGTCAGTCAGAGGCAGAGGGTCAGCGGGTAAAACAACGGTGGGTGGAACGTTTAAAACATTTTGTTTTTAATGGTTTTACATCCGCTGTAAAGGGACTGCAGGGTAGCGTCAATACTAGTTTCCGACTCAAAGATGCTGCTAGGAACAGCTTTTTACCAGGAATTGTGTGATAAACAAATGCTGAAAATATAATTGTGATGACAAGTATAACAGATAATCCAGACATTTTGAAAGTCTCCTAACCCCTCGCTAACAATCACCTGACATTTGCTCATAAACATACATCAAACCCACCAGTTTCAGACTGTAGGCTTCACTCATAGCTAATGTCATGTAATCATGTAATCATGGCTGCTGTATAGAGGGCTACAACCGGCTAACTGCTCCTCCCTCCTCTCTCCTCCTCCCCAGCCTCCAGCCGTGCTTCTTCACAGCACTGGTGTCTCTTTCCCTCCCTGTCTGGGAAATCTATCCTTCCACCTGACAGTGGCCATTTTAAGGCCTCTCTTGCCTCCTGGTAAACAATGGGAGAGGGATAATTGATCAAACAGCGAGGGAACCCTAGAGGAGGAAGGTCACCGCCCGTCAGCTGAGAGAGAAACACTGAGGGATATGATGAGGTGTGTGTGTGTGTGTGTGCGCGTGTGCCTGCCTGTGTGTGTGTGTGTGTGTGTGGGCGTGTGCCTGCCTGCGTGCGTGTGTGTGTAAAGGCAGGGAGGAGGGAGGGGGTCAGGAGGGGGATGGTTCTCTGACGTTCCGGAGCTGCCATTTTTCTTCCCTGACAAAGACTCCATCTGCCACCGAGCCATTTGCTGCCTGCCGAGTCGAGAGAGCATTCCACACGCCGCGTTCACCTTGGTGTCACCTCTAAGTCGAGCTCTGCTGACGGTGTACACACGCGCGCACACACACGTTCTAAGAATATTGCACATACAGGCACAAACACTCTCTCTTTCACACACACACCCCCTAAGAATATTATACACGCACACACACACACACACACACACACACACACACACACACACACACACACACACACACACACACACACACACACACACACACACACACACACACAGTCTCTGTGCCGTTCCTCTCCTAAACAGCAGCAGCAGCAGCCCCCCTCCCCCTCAGCACTACTGATATCACTGGGCAACCATCTCCGCTGTGCATTGTGGGAGTGTCTCAGGGGTTGGCGACGCATCAGGGACTGAGGGATTCACACACTTCTGAGAGAGACCCAATGGCAGGGAGAGAGAGAGAGATGGCATTTTAAAGAGGAAGCTGAATTTCACCTGCAATTACCGTAGCTCGAGGGCACGCGGCTTGGTTAAGAGACATTTCATCCCCTCGCGCTGCTGAGAGTGAGAGCCTGTCGTGTGTGTGTGTGTGTGTGTGTGTGTGTGTGTGTGTGTGTGTGTGTGTGTGTGTGTGCGTGCATGGTTCGTCTTGAGAGAAAATAGAATAGAAAAATATTCCCCTTTTCTCTCTCTCCGTCTCTTTCCTTCTCTGTCTCTCTCAGGGATGAAAGAGAGAAAGGCAGCTGGGGCTCTAACTACCAAATGAAACGCGCGGCCCATTCAGTGGATTCCTGCCTGGCCATCTGCACACCAGACCAGACATCTGAGCACACACACACACACACCCTGCCTAACCTTTCACTCACTAGGCAAAACAGCCTGATTCAGTCTCATCATCGATTCCATTCCTTTCTTTACTTTCTTATTTATGTGCAATGCCCCAGAGCAGCCGGGGGGAGCCTCCTCTCCCTCTCCCAGCTCTGAGATGGAGCCGTAATGACTTCCCTGAGGCTCAGGCTCCTCACAGTTTCACCAGTGCTCTGTGTGACTCTCTTTCTCTCTCTCAGTGAGGAGTGTGACTACACAAATACAGTAATGATCTCTCCCTGGGAACCATTGGCGCGGGGCTCCTGGCGCCGCAAGTGGGCTTTTTTGGCCCCTGCAGGGACTCCATACAACTCCAATTCCCTCAGCATGGACCCCCAACAGGATCAACACCCCCCCTCCACAACGTAATTACACCTGCATAAGGTTTCAAAGAAAGAAAGAAAGAAAGAAAGAATGAAAGAATGAAATAATGAAAGAATGAAAGAAAGAAAGAAAGAATGAAAGAAAGAAAGAATGAAAGAAAGAATGAAAGAAAGAATGAAAGAAAGAGTAGCAGGTAAAATCTGGGTCGGCCATTCCTTCAGCCATGTGTAACCAGCAGAGAGAGAGACTAATAAACCAGAGTGGTTTTGGACAGCAGCACCTCTCTTATAATGTGCTGCCAGATGGCTGCAATGGGTTAACGGTATACAGTGGGATCCATTTAGTGGTGTTTCTGAGGGACATCTCTTTACCCCTCTAGCCTGTAGCTGACCCCCTCTGGGTCAATCCTCCGGGGAAGGGCCTGCCTGACATCCTCAGACACACACACACACACACACACACACACACACACACACACACACACACACACACACACACACACACACACACACACAGACAGCCTGGTTAACCAAACATCGCCATCTCCACACAAAAGCACGCATACACACTAGAGGTCGACCGATTAATCGGAATGGCTGATTAATTAGTGCCGATTTCAGGTGTTCATAACAATCGGAAATCGGTATTTTTGGGGCGCCGATTTGCAGATTTGTAAAAATATATATATATTTTTATACCTTTATTTAACTAGGCAAGTCAGTTAAGAACACATTCTTAGTTTCAATGACGTCCTAGGAACTGTGGGTTAACTGCCTTGTCCAGGGGCAGAACGACAGATTTTCACCTTGTCAGCTCGGGAGATCCAGTCTTGCAACCTTACAGTTAACTAGACCAACGCAATTAACGACCTGCCTCTCTCTCGTTGCACTCCACAAGGAGACTGCCTGTTACGCGAATGCAGTAAGCCAAGGTAAGTTGCTAGCTAGCATTAAAATTATCTCATAAAAAACAATCAATCATAATCACTAGTTAACTACACATGGTTGATGATATTACTAGATATTCTCCAGCGTGTCCTGCGTTGCATATAATCTGACTGAGGATACAAGTATCTAAGTATCTGACTGAGCGGTGGTAGGCAGAAACATTCATTCAAACAGCACTTTCGTGCCTTTTTCCAGCAGCTCTTCGTTGTGTGTAAAGCATTGCGCTGTTTATGACTTCAGGCCTATCAACTCCCGAGATGAGGCTGGTGTAACCGAAGTGAAATGGCTCGCTAGTTATAGCGCGCTAATAGTGTTTCAAACGTCACTCGCTCTGAGCCTTCTAGTAGTTGTTCCCCTTGCATGGTGGCTGTTGTCGTTGTGTTGCTGGTTCGAGCCCAGGGAGGAGCGAGGAGAGGGACGGAAGCTATACTGTTACACTGGCAATACTAAAATGCCTATAAGAACATCTAATAGTCAAAGATTAATGAAATACAAATAGTATAAGGGGAAATAGTCCTATAATTCCTATAATAACTACAACCTAAAACTTCTTACCTGGGAATATTGAAGACTCATGTTAAACGGAACCACCAGCTTTCATATGTTCTCATGTTCAGAGCAAGGAACTTAAACTTAAACGTTAGCTTTCTTACATAGCACATATTGCACTTTTACTTTCTTCTCCAACACTTTGTTTTTGCATTATTTAAAGCAAATTGAACATGTTTCATTATTTACTTAAGGCTAAATTGATTTTATTGGTGTATTATATTAAGTTAAAATAAGTGTTCATTCAGTATTGTTGTAATTGTCATTATTACAAATACATTTTCAAACAATCGGCCGATTAATCGGTATCGGGTTTTTTGGTCCTCCAATAATCGGTATCTACGTTGAAAAATCATAATCGGTTGACCTCTAATACACACACCCCTAGTGACCCCCGCTGCACCCCTGAGTGACACAGTAAAAATCCCAAAACCCTAAGGCCTCAGATTCTAGCCCTGTTTGTCTAGGCCCTCCATTCGAAATAGTCCATCTCAATCCGGATGGGCTGAGTGGCTCTACTGGCAGCCAGTCACTCAGCAGATTGGAGCTCCCTCCCGGTCGCTGTCCCGGTGTGAAAGCCCTGATTCATGGTGTTGGGGACCAGGGCCTTTAAAAGAACAGCATGGTCCTGTGTGCTTGCCCTTCACTGGGGCGTGACTGACGGGGGCTGTTTGGGAAGGGGAATTAGTACCCGGGCTTAAGCCTTATTTAGTGAGACACAACGTTGGAGAGATTTAAAGAGGACGTGGCAGTAGTGTAGTAAAGTACCTATTACTGCTACTAGTGTGTGTTGGACGGGGGGGCATGGTGTGAGTATGTGTTGGACGGGGTATATGGTGTGAGTGTGTGTTGGATTGGGGTGTATGGTGTGAGTGTGTGTTGGACGGGGGTATATGGTGTGAGTGTGTGTTGGATTGGGGTGTATGGTGTGAGTATGTGTTGGACGGGGGGTATGGTGTGAGTGTGTTGGACGGGGGGTATATGGTGTGAGTGTGTGTTGGATGGGGGTGTATGGTGTGAGTATGCGTTGGATGGGGGGTATGGTGTGAGTATGTGTTGGACAGAGGGGTGTATGGTGTGAGTGTGTGTTGGATGGGGGGTATCGTATGAGTGTGTGTTGGATGGGGGTTATGGTAGGAGATGGGGGGCATGGTGTGAGTGAGTGTGTGTGTGTGTGTGGATGGGGGGCATGGTGTGAGTGAGTGTTGGATGGGGTGGGTATGGTGTGAGTGTGTGTGTATGGTGTGAGTGTGTTGGGCAGGGGGGTGTATGGTGTGAGTGTGTGTTGGATGGGTGAGTGTATGGTGTGAGTATGTGTTGGACGGGGGGGGGGTGTATGGTGTGAGTAGGTGTTGGACGGGGGGGGTGTATGGTGTGAGTGTGTGCGGGTGTGGGACGGGGGGTGTATGGTGTGAGTGTGTGTTGGATGGGGGGGGTGTATGGTGTGAGTGAGTGTTGGACGGGCGGGCGGGTGTATGGTGTGAGTGAGTGTTGGACGGGGGGTGTATGGTGTGAGTGGGTGTTGGACGGGGGGTGTATGGTGTGAGTAGGTGTTGGACGTGTGTGTGAGTGGATGGGGGGGGGTGTATGGTGTGAGTGTGTTGGATGGGGGGTGTATGGTGTGAGTGTGTTGGATGGGGGGTGTATGGTGTGAGTGAAATTACTGTATTTAACTTAGTACACTTCTAAAACCTCCAGTAACAGATATGAAAACTCCTAAGAAAAAGTCAGAGATGGCGGTTCTAGCAGACAGTAGCACTTCAGTGGATCTGTGAACACCCTGGCTGTGTCAGAATGCTTTAGGCTGCTTGTCGACACTGTCTTAGATTCACTCTCCATCAGGCTGAAGTAAATGCACTCCGTTTCCCCTTTGCTGTGACAAAAGGCCCGTAACAAAATATATAGGCCTCACAGTGTGAGTGCTCCTCCTACAACACGGTTTCAATTCAACTCCCTAATGCTCTCATGGTTAGCAGCCGTGCTATCCCTAACCCTCTATCAACACGACACACACAGACACAGAAACATTCATGCACATGTGCATACCATCTCTGCCCTTATGGTTTAAAAAGAGGAAGTAAAGTAGTGGCACAGCCTTGGTATTTCCCTGGTTAAACTGTCTTTTGCTCGTCGACCACAGGCATGGATAACATAGTACAGCAGGGTTCCCTAACTGGCAGCCACGGGCCGAATTTGGCCTGCGGTTGGTTTTACTTTGCTCCCCAAGCTTTCTGAGAAAACAAAATGGTTTTATTTTAATTTCATTTTTCATTGTTGGAAATAAAATACTGTAGAAACACCATAAAATCAGTGATTGTCATTTAAGAAATCAGTATTCCCGTGCAGAATAGTGGACGGGGACGGGTGTATGGTGTGACCATATGCAAACTTAAGCAAGGTTTGAAATGGTTATGTTTTAGTAAAATGTTATATCCGTTTGGGATTCAATTTGCAGTCTACAAATGATTTGTAATTATGTTCCGACCCCCCCGCTCAAGAAAAAACAAACAGATCATGGCTGAATCTAGTTGATGATCCCTGCAGTACAGTGGAGTAACACCCGGTCGTATACAATCCTGCTTTAGCAGGACTAGATACTAGGAATGGAAATACTGCCTAGCTGTCCTGCTGTACACAGTGGGAGTGGAATGGAAATGCTGGCCCAACAGGAGATGAGACACACACACACATTACAAACACACACACACACACACACACACACACAGAGAGAGTGCTATGGGGCTGACGCAAGACAATCTCAGCCTCACGTGTCTCTCCCCTACGGCCGCCCGCTGCTCCTGACCTTCGAGATGTTTTCCCTCTCTCCTCCCTCTCTCCTTCCCACTCTCACTCTCCCTCTCTCCTTCCCACTCTCCCTAGTCCCTCTCTCCCTCTCACTCCTCCCTCTCTCCTTCCCCCTCTCCCTCTTTCTCCTTCCCACTCTCCCTCTCACTCCTCCCTCTGCCCTTCCCCCTCTCCTGCTAACTCCTCCCTCTCTCCTTCCCCCACTCCCTCCTCCCCCTCGTCCCTCTCTCCTTCCCCCACCCACCCATCCCCTCTCCCTCTCACTCCTCCCTCCTCCCTCTCTCCTACCCCCTCTCTCCCTCACACTCCTCCCTCTCTCCTCCCTCTCTCCTTCCCCCTCTCCCTCTCACTCCTCCATCTCTCCTTCCCCCTCTCCCTCTCACTCCTCCCTCTCTCCTTCCCCCTCTCCCTCTCCTTCCCCCTCTCCCTCTCACTCCTCCCTCTCTCCTTCCCCATCTCCCTCTCACTCCTCCCTCTCTCCTTCCCCATCTCCCTCTCACTCCTCCCTCTCTCCTTCCCCCTCTCCCTCTCTCCTTGCCCCTCTCCCTCTCACTCCTCCCTCTCTCGACACCTCTCTGTGATTCGTATTTGTCATTAAAAGGCATTGCATTTCAAGCTGGATAAAGCAGATGGGGCTGTGTAGGCATTACTGCTCCTCCACATAGCACCTTGGCTTAAGTACAGATAGCCTTCATGCATTACCTCTCTCTCACTCACACAATCACTCACTCACTCACTCACTCACACTCACTCACACAGTTTAAAGAGTGAAACGGCAGCTCTAACAACAGGGTGTCTTCCTGGGGAAGCTGAATTTCACAGTCTAAAGTGCTGCTTCACATGTTGATGATGTAATCAGTAAACATACAGGCTGAAGGTAAGACGACTGCCACAGCTATTACTAATAGCTTTTATTAGTTATT
>NC_088218.1:22880801-23060801 GCF_036934945.1 Oncorhynchus masou masou
CAGCATCTGACTAGGCCTAAACATTCTGTAAGCCTGCAGGCACAAAACAACAGGTCCACGTAGAACACGGCTTTTCAATTCCAGGCCTCCAGGGCAACAGCTGTGACGTGGCCCCGGAGGCCTGGAATTGAATAGTGCCTTTGGCGTAGAGAACCGTCACGTTAAATCTAGTAATGTAGACTTTAACTTTAGTGAGGAGAAACCTTAGCGAGGCCATCATAAAGTGCCATTCAGTGACAGACACGCTAAAAAGGTGTTTTTACTCCTTTTGCTCCCGGCTCATCTGTGAAATCGCAGGCCAGGGAGGGAGGGAGGGAGGGAGGAGGGATCAAAGAGGAGGGCACTGACTGTGAACTGGCCGCAGACATTTTTCTGGAACCTCGGGAACAAAACAGGCAAGTCTTGACAATCTATCCACCACTGAGTCGTCACACAATCAGTTGCAGGAAACCGATCCCTTAAATAGCAGTGATTCATCTCTTCATCGCACAAAGTCAGTACACAGAACACAAAGAACCCCTCTCTCTCTCTCTCTCTCTCTCCCCCTCTCTCTCTCTCTCTCTCTCTCTCTCTCTGCTTAAAAATACTGCTTCTCCCAGCTTTCTTTTGCGTGTGATTTACCGGCACTGTTTAACTGCGGGGCAGTATCTTTTATCGTTACATGATCTGGAGCTGGAAGCTGACAAAATGGAATCTGTGGCGAGAGGTGAGTGTCTGTTCTGTGGAAAGACGAGGAAGAGGGGAGGGAGAAGAATCTGTGCGGTAGAAACGTTTGCCTAAGTGCAATTCTGATCCTCTCTCTCAGCTTATTCAAAAGAGCCTCTCTGTGTGTTCTATTCCATTAAATGCCTTCTTCCTAGACCTGATGGAGAAAGTCACATTACTGGGGAGTGGGTTATCCCAAACAATGTAAAGCACAAGAACTGGCTGAAAAGCAACGAACATAAACACAATCCATTTGTGGGATTTAAGAGAGAGGACACCCTCGAGGGACTGTTATTATGTAACACAAACAGTGTGTGTGTGTGTGTGTGTGCACACGTGTGTACCCGTTAGCGCATGGGCGTATGTGTGAGCGTATGTGTGAGCGGGATGGTACTGTATGTGTGTGCCATTTCTGATTCAGCCCTGGTAACGCTGCTCCCAATATGGCTGGGAGCCAATTCCTACAGTAGCATCATGATGAATCTGAGGGGAGCCTCTCTCCGTCTCCCTCCACTTAGCCTATGGGGCTATCGTTCACTGGCTAATTGGACGGACCTGCCTCTGGCCTCAGCTTAAAGGTCCAATGCAATCGTTTTATCTCAATATCAAATAATTTCTGAGTAACAATTAAGTAACTTACTGTGATTGTTTTTAAATTAAAATGGTCAAAAAGAAACAAAAAGAGCTTCTTAGCAAAGAGCACTTTCTCAAGCAAGAATTGTGCTAGGACTCTCATGGGAGTGGTCTGAGTGGGAAGTGGAAAACTGAAGTAAAAAAATGGTTCTCTTTATTTGACTAGCCAAGTCAGTTAATGAAGAACAAATTTGTATTTGGCCAAACCCGGGCCAATTGTGCACCGACCCTACGGGACTCCCAATCACAGCCAGATGTGATACAGCCTGGATCTGAACCAGGGACTGTAGTGATGTCTCTTGCACTAAGATGCAGTGCCTTAGACCACTGAGCCACTCGGGAGTCCAGAGAGGTTCGGAACTCTCTTTCTTATTGGTCTATTAACTCATTTACCGCATGGTGATGTCACCATGGAAGGCCAAAACTCCATCACAGCAAAACAGGCTGAAATGTATTTTTAAACAACATTATCATCATTTTCACCATTTCACAGTATTATTCCAACCGCATAGTGTAGAAATATATATAAAACTGTTGACTGCACTGAGCCTTTAATGACACGCTGATGTGACTGTGTGTCATCAGACTGAACACAACACACGTTCACTACTGTGGGACTTCATTCATACAGGCTATACAATTGATACTTGGCTACATAAATTAACCATAAAAATTAGGATGAAGTTGCCTCTGGAGTAGACATCTAAGGTGAGCTTGACCCCCCCCCCCCCTTAATGGTTACAGTTACGATTTAGAGAAAGAAGTGCATATGGCCAACTTGTACCAGGAGCGCACCACTGTCTGTCTGAGTGAGTGACTGAGAGGTCGCAGCTGCTCCGGCGGAGCAGAGCAGAGCTCCATGGCTCAGTGTCATCCCAACAGCTTTGACCATCTACCAAGACGACGCGTAAAGGTCACTCACAGCAGCCGCCAACGCAGCTGTCACGCCTCTTCCACCCGCCGCCCTCTCTCTCGCCTGCCCGGCCGGCTCTGGGTCGACCAACAAACCGACCAACACATCATACCCTGCAATAAATCCTCTCTCTGTACTCTCCCTGTTAGCCTAGCTCAGCCTCAACATGGTATTCCATACAAGAGATAGTTTGAAATACAAGATGATCACCAAAGTTCATCTACAAGCTAACATCCAACCTAATAGAAAGCACAGGGGGAAAGATGAGAGATGTCCATCTGTCTTGATTCCTGCATTACTGCGTTTCGATGGCTAAAGTTTCCATTAAATGAATCGCCTGTCTCAATCAGGGAGTCAATAAAAGGCCCAATCCTGTCAAACCCTGGGGGAGATGTGTGTGTGTGTGTGTGTGTGTGTGTGTGTGTGTGTGTGTGTGTGTGTGTGTGTGTGTGTGTGTGTGTGTGTGTGTGTGTGTGTGTGTGTATACTTGAAGGGAGTGAAGAGCTCTGACAGGTGAGTGATTGAGTGCTTTCATTTCCCTCCCTGTGTTGAGATCACACACACACACACACAGATGTTGTTTCCGCTTCTGGTCCATGCTTAAATTAGCTCTAAATATTTGGATTACACGTGGGAGCTCTCACAGAGGATTTAGCCTCCGTAGCCTGCAGGCCAGGGGGATGTGTGGATGTTTCCATCTTTGAACAAACATAAGACACACACACACAGACAAACACAAGCACACCGCACAAACAAATACAACCTTGCCACACAGGCACACACGGGTTCAAACCACAACACAACAACCACAAAACACCAATCCTACCAAGGCCGACTACACTGCAACCCAATCCATGGATGTTATTATGTAGTCTAAGAGTTTCAGTTAGTAGAGGGTGGATACTAACTCCAGACACTGCTCCCATGCAGCCCTGAGAGCTAGTAGAGGTCAGTGCCCCCCAGCCTGAGATAAAGGCGTCTCCCCGTCCGCTCTCCGAGCGCCTGCTTGGGTAGAGGCGTCTCGCGTTACAGCTGTCTCTCAGTGTCATCGTTTAGAGAAAGGGACAATGCCACAAGGCAGGCAGCTAGCCTTTCATGGCGGCCGTGAACAACAACAGCCACTCTGGGGCAGACGGGGGGGCAGACGGGGTGAGTGACGGAGGAACGGTTTCTCTGTTTCAACTCCCGCCACATTGAGACTAGAGGCGAGATCACCACAGCATGTGTCTAGGCTATCTGTGGAAGAGAATGAGGTCTGAGAGAAAATGGTGGCACATTTTAAACTTTCCATTTCCTTCTCACAGGCCTTTAATGAATGACTTGCTACATGTGGTTCCCTGCTTTTTACTGCTTGTAGGCTAAGTGTCTTTTAGTTATTGCACAAGCACACATGTACGGGAAAAGACGGACGAATCCTGATGGAGAACAGATTGTGGAACATCAAATGAACCGATAGAATCCGTCCATTCCCAGGAAGAACTCCACAGTGCGTCTGTGATAGTCACGCTCGTGTGGATTACTTGAATCCCCCTCTTCCCGAGGTGAAGTCCCTGTCCTGACGTCTAGTTCTAAAAACAGCCAGTTAGCTCCGGGTCCAAAAATGACTAATCCAATCAGGAGAATGTTTAGGCCGCAGCTCTGTTACTAGGTAGGCTGAGTCAAGCTGAAAATCACCATGACATGCAAAGGCCTAATCTATACTGTAGGCTACATTTTACGAGATGAGTAAAAGACCATATCAAACAGAGTCTTTGAAAGTTTAACACTGGCGGACTTGCCATTAGGCAGAAGAGGCAATTTGCTACAGGCTTCACATCATCGTCAAGGGGCCTCATGAACTGTGCATAGTAAAAAGAAACATATGTTTTCTTTTTTTAAACAAATTTCAGTCCCTGATGAGAGGAGTACAATGAAATAAAAGCAGTGGAACTGGCTTCGAGGACCAGTGTTGAGTTTGAGGGCTCTAGGGGGATGCAATACATATTTCTTTAGTAAAAAGACAGGCGCTGCTGAAAATACCACCATCGTTGCCAAGGCAGAGGACATGTATGTACAGCCCATGTGTCTTATGCTGTCTGGCCAAAAAGAGTATGGCATGTGATACTCTTTTTGGCCAGACGGCATCAGATACATGGGCTACATATAGTAAGACGGAGGGGTGCTTTTTCGCTCGCTCAGATGCTTTCTCCAGTGAAACAGTTTCATCCACTTGTGAGTGGAAGGCAAGTTGGCGGGGGCACAGTGCACGGTTCGGATGCTGGAATTGTTTGGATGGACGTGGGCAGACTGAGTCACTAAGTACGCCCCTGAAGTTTATGCATATTATCTGTGAATCAGCTCTAGTAAAATACAACAGATATAAGCAACTGTCTGCTGCATGGATATAGCCTAGGTCTGAGGCCTCTGCCCTTCACTCCTGCCCGACTCGGACAAATGCAAGCAGGACGGTTTACAAAGAAGTCCTTACACTGTATGGTTACTGCTGACCAACACAAAATTAGGCTATTTCATTGCTGAACAGAGTCCTTCTTTCCCCCATCCCTCCACATCCTTGTCAGTTCTTATGGCGCTCAGTTAAAATTAAATATTTAAAGTTCTGGCTAGGTTGCAGCAGTCTGCCAGCACAGCTAAAATGAAAAGCCTTTGTGGCAGCAGTGACCAGATTTTAAATGCTGGACGATCAATAAATAAAAGGTTGGTTGTTGAAGCGCAACCTCAGAGTGTGTGTGTGTGTGCCTGTGTGTGCGTGTGTGTGCCTGTGTGTGCCTGTGTGTGTGAGTGTTACCTTTTAACAGCCACCCAGGGGCTACTCCATCCTCCTCAATCCTGCAACCAGCTGTCCTAGTATGATGAACAACATTGACCATCCCGGGCACCACCACAATATAAAACTTGACACATCCAGAGATTCCCACATGCAAACATATTCCTATCCTCAATGCCAACAACACTTCAGAATTCCCAGCATGTGAGAGATACTGCAGATACGTGAATAGAGCATGCAGGCTGCACACTATTTTAGTAGAGAATGTAAAAAGGCGATAAGCCAACCAAACAGGCCTAGGCTAAGCTATACTACGATTGGTATTTCCAATACCGTCCCCATTATCACAGTCGGCAGGGACTCAATCACTGGAGCATTCCAGGCACGGCACGCACAGGCAATATGAGGGGGGGGGGGCAAAAAGAAATGGATGGCTCGCTGGTGAAGACCACTAAAAACAAGCCCTTTCTAATAGTGGATTGCTCCTTACGCATAGCTTAGGATATACCCTCCTTCAGATGATGTCGTTCAAAAGCATCAACCTTGGACCCACTCTGAAGGACTCATGTTGAGCAGAGCTGTGGTTTATCTGACTCTTTTGTCATAGGGTATCAAAGCCATACACGTTTAGCACGGCTACAGACAAGACAGGGCGGCTGGCGTTAAGCAGCATGCCTAGCTAATCTACTACTAGGCTATGAACGGAACCATGTTGTTTTGGGAAAAAAGGATCGTCTTCAGTAGTCTAATCTTGGCTCAGTTCCTACATCAGTTAGCCTAACCGATGCTCTTAGTTCTCATCAGGCTATCAGCATCTTAGATTGAAGTGTGCTCATTCAAGACAGAAGGAAGGAAACTGTAAGGCCTAATGCCTGGCTACTGTAAGGCCTAATACCTGGCTACTGTAAGGCCTAATACTTGGCTACTGTAAGGCCTAATACCTGGCTACTGTAAGCAATAGCCTACAGCTGAAATTAAAGACAGTTTTTTTGTCTCTGCCTCAAACACCCACACAAACCAAGTCAATAGGCCTGGTTTTCCCTTTGCGACTGTTTTGAGAAAACTGGCAGGTTTTATGATACAGTACAAAGAAGGAAAAATGAATCGACAGACAGACAGGCTAGCCTACTCCTTTACAGACTTTCTGCGGAGCTCAAGCACTTTGAAAATGAGGCATTACTTGAGGGAGAAATCGACCTCTTCACCTTGCCAGTGAAACAACAAGCATCCTGACAGACACAGACAGACAGACCATAAAAAAATAACCTTGAGTTTCATCAAGGAAATTCTCACATTGAATGATAAATAGGAAGAAGCCCAGGGGACAGACAAAACAAAGACCTTAGCAGCTGAACGCCTCCTTTTCTCCCAAACATGGCCTCCGTGTCTTTGGTATTTCAGAAACAAACTGAACTTGGCGTGACCTGGTTGTACAAAAGGCATTTATGCTACCATTTTTGGAGTCTACGAAAGCAACAATAACACAGAGATGATTTGTACGTGTTAAACAAGCCAGACTGCTGTTTAACTGACATCTGCTTGTACCAGTAATGCTCCCCCTTGACAGTTACTTTCAGTTCATGTCACAAACTGAACCAGGCCACCATAGAAGCCCATAGTATGTTCTTGCATATTGCTGACATTCATCTTGCATACTACCACCATGTTTGTAAAATGGATGTGTGTGCTATAATGTAGGCTAGGCTATGTAAAAATGCATGTCGCTACTTAATGTCAACTTAATGTACAGTGTGACTAGAATAGCAAAGCGAAGGTGAAGTAGATCATAGGAGCACTAACACACTTGTCATACTGTCATTAACTTATGTTATGTTCTGTCAACAGTTGTGTGAATGAGTATTCGCAACACTTGCTGCAAGGAACATTTTCAGACTTGACAATCATCGTGCACAGTAACAAAGGTTCAATAGCCAACAATAATAATCAGCAGTAGCCTAATTAAACATTTTGGATTTTAAGCCAATTCCTGCATCCCTAAAGGGCCATCAATTTCACCACGCATCCTTATAAAAGTTAGTACATGACTTCTGAGAAGATTGGTGTGTGTGTGTGTGAGTGTGTGAGAGAGAGAGAGAGAGAGAGAGAGAGAGAGAGAGAGAGAGAGAGAGAGAGAGAGAGAGATATTGAAGTAAATACAGGGTTGGATGACTCGGTGACAATCCAGCTTTAGGTAATTAGGCTCTGGTTGATTCATTTCACATAACACAAAACAAACTTACTTCCTCTTTAGAGTTGAAAACTTAAAATGAGTGTGAACATCACACCACCACCACAGTGCAGAGATTTCACAGACTTTACCCAACTGTTGGTTCCCTTACCACACATAAGATATGTTTACAGAAGCTAATCAATCTCTGTGTAGGCCATACAAAACAACATAAACAAGGAAATCAATGCCAGAAACAAACAATGTAGAACTTCGTTTCCAGGGTTACAGTAATAAATGCTTCGTTACAGTGTCTCACAAACAATGAAGGGAAACATTGAAACTAGCACAAGGAGGTGCAGTATAGGAATATAGCATGCTAATCAAATTCCGTGCACACTGCAATCAGTGAGAGCCGTGTGGGCATTGCGTTTAAGATCAATTGAAAGGGTGGCAGCATAGATCGAGACAAACTGCTTGATTGTTGACTGGATAACCACCCTCACCTCATTTCAAAAAGACAAAAAATGATGGACACCAAAGCAGGCACGTTCCTCTACCATTATTAGCCCTAATTTCAATAGTACAGGATTAGACAGAATAGACTTGTGTGCATATGGGATTGTCTGTAGAAAAGCTGTCCAAGTTTTGTCAGTTTCGGCACCCCCAGACACAGGGGCTCCTAAACCTAATTTCTCCTAATCAGCTTAGTCAATAGCAACCGTTTGGTGCAGCGTTGGGTAGACATGCAAATAGGGCTTAAACATGTCTATCTTTAATTCCTGAATGTTCAAGTCAAGCGGAAGTCCTTTTTATCTCCTGGCAAAGAAAACAACATTCTGTGGGGGGGGGGGAAGAGAGGGAGAGAGGGGAGGCGAGGCAGAGAGAGAGAACTACAGTTGTTTTTTACTTCTCTTGGCCAGGCATGGAAACATCCCTGATTTGAGTGTGCTTGAGGTAGCACAGTTTGCTTCCATTTCAAACCAACATCACAAACAAGCCCTGACAGATTTGTTCTCTCTCACTCGCATTATGGGGAAACACACAGCAACACAAGTATATTAGTGCTCCTCTGCCCTGTTCTGCTGTGTGTGTTCAGCTGCAGCACACACACACACACAAAAGAAGCTAACAATAGCCGTTTGTAATAGTGGTGGAAAAATGGGAGAGACTGTTCCGTTTCAATTCACTGATACCACTAATGGCTTCTTAGCAGCTCCATGAAATCAAGCAGCTGTCATGTCGATGCATCAGCACAGGGAGAGGAGCCATTCCCAGAAGGAAAAAGGCATCGCGCCTCCCTCAGCAAGGATGTTTGGCTAAGCATCTGCTCCGGTGCACTTTAGCTTTGCAGCAGTAAATATCCAAACAAAGAGGGTGGGAGGTGAAACGATTAGTTACCCTATCACAAAGCATCATTGTTGTTGTTCTTTTACAACAACTGCTTGTGAGACAACAACTGGGATCCATTTTAAAGACTATCACACAGGGATATGGTGGATGGATGATCACCAGAACAACTGGTGATGAGAGTATAATCTCTAGTGTGACAGGAGATTCTTCGATGATAAACTAGACAGTTTGCTACTTTGGGCAGCCGATGTTTGAAATCTTTCCTCGGCTATAACATCAACAAAACACACAAATGAAACATGTTATAAGTTATAACATGGTAATAAAAAAAACTCAAACCAGCCTACTGTCATCGCTACCTACTGTCTCTGTCACACCTTTGCCATCTTCTCAGAAATGAGCTTTACAATGACGAGATTGTGGATAACGAGTAGGCTACATGTTGTTCAATAGCGCATACCACTTATGGCATGATAATTGGGCCCAGACCTATAGTCATCTAAGGTGAACATTGTGATATTACCAGTAGATAAGCCTAGGCACACTATCTTTGCCTTTTATGTGTAAACAAGTGTCAACGACTCCCACAATGCAAATGGGAAAAAAAAGAATACTAATAATGCTTTGCTTGACTAATTAAAAGTTGACATTTGTGTAAACATCCATAGCTGTTGACCAATGTCTAAACGCATTAGACTACTTGGCTATTAGTCCATTCAACAATATTTTTTTTTAAATGCAATAGCAAAACATGATGATACACTGGGCTATATGTCATAACATCATTCTGATATAGCATATTTATTCTAATCGATTATGATTAGCCCGTGTAACCTATTGCCTAATTCCAGCGGTTGAACGTTTAAAACACATAATATGTGCTATTCATGTTATTGAACAACAGTGTTGTGACAAATAACATCTTTATCAAAGTGTCATTGATAAACTAGAAATCGTGCATGTAGAAAATACCTAACCAAGTTCAGTGAGAGAAAAAAAATCGAGTTTTTAAAGGCAGTTTGCATGCCATCTCCACCTGCCACTACTTATTAAAACACACCGTTGGTGTGTTTTGCGCGTTCAAAAACATGTATCCGATTATTGCAACACTGTATAATGTCACTGTAACGTTGTAGCTGAATCCCACTATTCTTCAAACGCAACACCAAATTGTTCCTCCTTCCAATCACAGGCTAAATGTTGCCTACATTTCTCTTAAACTTCACATGACGTCACCGTCTACATTTCTTTTCCCAGAGTCTAGTTTAAACTTTCTCTATGTAAAACATGGATACGTTTCCTTCAAGCGTGGGGTGCTTAGGGAATTTAAATCAACCAAGATGGCGAAAGGCTTGTTGTTTGGAAGGGTAGAAAAATGGAGGATATTGTAATATACACAAAGGGATACATTTCAACGACTCGGCCAGGCAGCAGCTGCTTCTTGTTTGAGGAAGCAACAAAAGATAGCTTTAGCCAGTTGTAAAAAAAAAAAAAGAGCCTGAAACTCGACAAAAACATCAAACTAATTTTACTAATAAGATGTGTAATTTTACCTGGCAAACCATAACACAATCTATTATATTGTTAAATCAAGTATTTATGTTTATGCTTACTAATTATTTTATTTTCGCATTGAAGAGCTATTAGCTGGCTCGGATTTTGCCCTGTCTGTAAACGGACAGCTAAATAGACCAAAGGTAGCTTGTGCTCCCTACCTTCATTGACTCCCACATCGTTCCTTTAAATGTGCACAAAAAAATACTAGCTAACTTATATATAACAGTGGGTAAAAACATCTTCAAAAAAGTTTTCCTGAACTAAATAAAACAGTTTTTATTTAAAAAAAAAATAGAACAGTTCAATTAAAAGCGCACGAGAGAGGACACAAAGACGATTCCGACTATCAGGTCACAAACTAGCTTGATCTGAGCAACGACAAAAAACACTCCGTTTACTCTAGAAAACAACTTTGGTGTAGTCTATTATTTTACCATGCAGTAAAGGCGCACATGCCGATTGCTTAGAATAACATTGTGTCCATTTGATAAGTTTATATCAATCTGCAGTTGACGATTGAGGGACACACGCAGTAAGCAAAGAAACTACAGCTCGCCTCGCGAAACAAATCAAGCCAGCTACATCGCTTGTTCTATGATATAACAGACCGTCTTCTTTACCCCCACCTTGAAATAAGAGGACACTTACCTTTAGTTTCGACACTAATACTTATTTCCAACGGGATTTTGTTTCAAGTAATACTTCGTGTAGCCTTCTAGCCTCTTTTCGATTTCGTTTTGAAAGAGGCCGGTAACAGATGATAAAGAAAGGAATTGGGCAGTAATTGAGTCTCGGTGTGAGTGAGTGTGTGTGTTAGTTACTAACAGCAGATTGAAGGAGACTCTTCTCAAGGTTTATTCAGCTCCACTTCAAGGAACCAAAGTGACGTCAGCTTACAAGCTGCCACAAAAGAAAACTTGTATTTGGCATTAATAGAGATCAATGTTTGTTTTAATTAGGAAAACAATAGTACACTACGTTTAGACAGTTGGACTATGACTAGGGCTATACCATGTGCTAATGTGACAAACAAAAGCATCTATTGAATTGATTCAAGGATGAGGAATCTTATTGACTTATTTTGTTTGTTTATTTGTTTGTTTTTCGAAAAGTTATGTAATTGATTATTCATAATCATTGATATTATTAATAGCATCATGCAAATAATGTATGGAATGACTGAAACTTCTCAAATTTGAATGATTAGTTTCAGTGCATGTTCCATAGGCTAGATATCAACTAGTCACGTTGATGTGATTCCAAGTATCAGGGAAATATATTATTTTTTGTGAACATGTTGTCTATGGAAATGCTATAATAATACCGATTTTTTTTTAAACGCATGCATGTGTGGGATTGAAATGAATGTTCAAAATGTGTTTGGTCATAATTTGTGACAATACATGTGATGCTCAAATGTTGTTCATATTTAACATTAACTCTCACATTCTGTCTTTCCTCATCTCTGGACAGGATAGACGGTGATACTGCTGCCCAAATCTTTCTGTGTTTTTTCATCATCTGTTTAGGTTTATAGTGACAGATGAACCCTCTTATGATCATCTTAAATGTGATCAAAGTTTCCCCTTAATGCCACTTCCAATGATTTACAACGAGAATAAGTGGGAGGTACTTGTGCAAATGTTGCCTTTTGGTTTTCATATAGAATGCACTTGCAAAACAGAAAATCCAGGGGAGAAATACACATATCTTTTCCTAAGGAGAAGATCAATACCATTGCATGGCAAAGACACAACAGCCATCTGTGTGCCTAATTGTACGCTCTATACCTCTCTGAACACATAACAAGCAACAGGCTGAGCATGGGCCCTGTGACCCAGACAAGGGTTTTAGTCAGTCAGACGGGCTGCAGGCAGCCAGATTATTTCATTGAACTGGAAAACAACAAGGGGAGGGGTGGTTAAAGATAGAATGGGTACAACTGCTCTGCTCTGTTTACATGGCCTTGCCCCACCCTTAATTTTTTGTTTGCTGTTTTCACATGTCGAGCTTAAATTTCACATGTGAAACCATATTTTCACATGTACAAAATGTAGACTTCACATGTTAACACCACCTTTTCACATGTGAGGAGAATAACATGCTTTCACCTCACAGGTGAGTTACAGATTCACGTGACATGTTAAAAGCGTGCACATGTGAAAAGCGTGTACATGTTAAAAGCGTGCACATGTGAAAATTGCCAATGCAGTTCTATGTGAAAAACATTCACGTGAAAAACTCACTTCACATGTGAAATTGCAAGTTTACATGTGAAATTCAATCGTTTAAAAATCTCATTTGCAGGTTCACATGTGAGAAAACTCCATTTGAAAATCTTACTTTCACATGTGAAATTGCATTTCTACATGTGGAATCGCATTTTCACACATGAAAAACATTCATATGTTAAAATCACATTTGCCGTTTCATATGCAAAAAACATCCACATGTGATTGTTTCTCACGTGAACTTGAAATTCCACATGTGAAAGTGAGATTTTCACGTGAACGTTTTTCACATATAAAACTGCAAATTCGATTTTCTCATGTCATTGTTTTTCACATGTGAATTGCAATGTGAAAGTGAAAATCAAATGTATAGTTTCACATGCAAGAAAATTCCACATGTGAAAATCTCACTTTAACATGTGGAATTGCAAGTTCACATGTGGGGTTGAAATAATGTTATTCTCTTCACATGTGAAAAGATATTGCAGTAGCAATGTTGCAGTAGCAATGTTTCCACCGGTGGAATTAGGGTGATCACATCTAAAAAGCCCAAATGCGGGATAAGGAATGATTTTGCAGGGCATTCGCGGAACAGTGGACAGAATTTAAAAATTTCGGACAGGTTAATGGGTCACATTTAAATGGCGACATAGTTCTGCCGTATGAAGGTCACTTTGTGTTAAAAGGGCATTCCTTAGTTGCTACATCCATTTTTGGAATTACAAATTAATGATATGTACCCATTGATTCTTGAACAAAGTGATGTATTTTGCCTCATCAGCTTAGTTCAACTGTCCTACCCCATCAGAACCCCAAATATAAGCTTGTTTTACTCCGATGTTTGTAAACAAAGTATATTTCAACCACCACTCTATAGCTAAAAAACATGGTTACAACTATCATTTTGAAATCATGGATGGTCAGTCCTTGCATCCATAGCATAGTTTTCGGATTTGAGAGTGGTTGTGTTTCTCCAGCCACATCATTCAGCTTTTTTACTGAAACTGTGGCGGGGAAAACACTTTGTTAATGTTTCAATTAAGGATTGCCACTTTAAAAACCTTTAGTATTTTGAAATATATATATTTTGAAATGTAACTAGGCAAATCAGTTAAGAACAAATTCTTATTTACAATGACAGACCAGGAACAGTGGGTTAACTGCCTTGTTCAGGGGCAGAATGACGGATTTTTACCTTGTCAGCTCAGGGATTCGATCAAGCAACGTTTCAGTTACTGACCCAACTGACCCCCCCCCCCCATTTAGTATATTAATAGTGTTATTATATGATGCAATCCTCTAGTGAGTGAGTTACTTTTGTGCCATTAATATCAAGCAAAACTTTTGAAGTCAACAGGGGTGATTCAAGGTGTTTTTTTGTGTGTTGTGCTTTTTTCATGTGCTTTTTTTTTGTAAGGGCACCCTCTCACCATGGAAATGTTAACCACTCAGAAGATGAAATGAGGAAATGAGAATACAATAGAGTGCTTCCTTTGTGTCACTTAAGGCAATATCTATGTATCACAAGGGAGCAATAATATTGTGTATGATTTTTAATGTTAGTTTGAAAAGAGCATTCATTAAAAGGAGTTGTAATTAGGTGATAACGAGGATACATTATTATAACATTACCTAAACACTGGGTATTTCTTTTGCAATCACCTAAATACAAGTCATTGGTGATAATAATCTGTCTCTAAAGGCAAACCTATCTACACTCAAGGACAAGCACCAAGCACATGGCAATGAACACAGTTAAAATAAATGTGAAGGTCCATGGATAGTCCCCCCTAGCTGAATTTAGAGGATGACCACAGAATCCCCTTATTCAGCTATTGAAACGTAAAGCCATTGTATAAGCTCCTTCTCCATGCTCTTTGGCCATTGATTTTCCTTCTCCATTACCTGTTGAGATGGGGGTTGGTTGCTCCTCACACACACAGTGCTGTGGCCAGTAGCAACGGGTGAATTATCCCTCCCCCGCATCGTCATCAGCAGCCAGGGACTGACAAGACATGAGAAATGACAGTGGCTGTGTTTTTTTTCATACTGTAGCAGCAAGACGCAGAGAATCTTAATTGCATTGGAGAATCTTCATTAAAGAGAGCACAGGGGGGTGCGGGTACGTGGGGTGCTAGTGGTGGTGGAGGGATGGGAGGGAGAGGGGTGTATGTGCACCTCTCCGAGTTGCATCATTAAAAGAAGAAGCACTCTTTGCCTGCCAGGGTAGCCTGGCTGGGTCCTCTTTGCACGCACTGAGAACATTGTCCGTACCTCGGTCACTTGTAACATAATAAGTGCCAGCACAATGACTGCAATGCGAGCAAGCACACTTCAGGATAGAGAGGGGAGGGAGGGGGACAGGCAAACAGGCTGTCTGTCTATGTCTTGATTAGGAAGTATAATGAGCCACTAAAATAAACTGCTAAAGAAGATCTCTCCTGAGACTGATGCAAAACAAATTATAATGTGGGGATTTGGATTTCATTATTATTGTTCTATTAGTCCAAGGAAAGACAGGGACACCCATCAGGAGAGAGGGGAGCGGGGAGCTGTGCTTGCATTGCATTTATTGATTTTAGCCCGAGACACATTCAGGGAATACAGATTCATCTCCTCTGTAGCTTACACTAAACCCCACTCACTCCCTCCCGGTTTCCATTAAACACAGAAACCTTCCAGCAACACAGAGGAGTTTAATTTCAACGACACACATGTTCTGTAAGAGCTGAAAATAAGGTTCTCGCTCTTTCTCTCTAACTGAAAAACTGGCCCTAAGGTTGTCTTTCGACATAATTGAATTAAGGTCCTCTTGTTATGCCCCACATAAAGGCACTGAATGAATAAATAGCCACTAACGGAAATTAAGAGAATAGTCTCTTTATATTGTGTTATTTCAATACATACAAGCACAGTTGATACCTTGTACTCCTTCCATTTAAATCCACCATCAGTACTACACTAGTGGTGCTTTTAATCTACCGTATTAAATCAATTTGCAGAAGCCATAAAGCTATTAGGTCTATCGTGCTGATTTCTGTCTTGTTGGTAACATTCCTCCAATAGCTTCAGTAAGCCTAGAACTGGTTTGATGCCGAAATGGAATGATTAAGAAAGTCAATGAATTGAACCGCACTGTTGTAACACCGAGGGACCAATAAAGAACATAATAACACAGTCGCTATGTCAGACAGGTTGTTTACATAATTTCTTTTTAAGATCTACATTTGCATTTCAAATATCTAATGAATTCATTAACGTACAAACACAATTTGAAAATTCAGCGACGCTCAACCCTCAACTATCACGGCTTAGTGTTGTGCTGCAAGCAATGCCTTGGCTTAGACCTATGCTTTCACTGTCATGAAATTCTGCAATTAAGCAAGATGAGAACAGAGCTATTGATCAGTGTCTTCCAACCACTGGCTAAGAGGGGTTTGCAATAATGTAATGGTAGCCAGAGCCAGCGATGCGCACCACTCCACTTTTGAACACTGGGAGCTGCAGGCAACAATGCTAGTCCACGCTACCACAAGTGGCTCATGGGAATTCATTGTGACAGTGAAGAATGCATTAACCCTTGACCCGGGCACAAGGCCGGCTACAGTAGGCGGGTCAGAGGATGTTAGAGATGAGATGCCTTTGTGTCTTGAGCATTTTTGGCACCGCAGTCGTCTTTCAGTCGTCCATCACACCGTCTATCAGTCATAGGAGAGAGAAGAAAGAGAAAGGTCAGGTACAATATACTGTAGACAGAAAGCCTCTTAGGGTCTTATTCACAACATTGCAACAACGTAACAGGGATTCACAGATACAGGTCAAAAAACACTTGGATTCATGTTGCTCAATAAAACAATGTTTACTGGGTAAAACAAACATGAACTAATCTGTATCCATTCAAACATGTTTCCTCTTGGCACAGGCAAAATGTGGGTTTTTCCAGATTTCCAGGTTTGATTGAATAAGGCTGTAATCGGTTCATGATGTAATCCCGTGGAGAGAAATCATTTACAATCGTCAGGATAACAGCCTAGTAAAGAATGTCTCATTATTTAGACACAGTCTCATACGCTGTCGTACAGGGAGAGAGGAAAAGAGAGGGAGAGAGAGAGGGACACGGTGACAGAGATGCACACCAGAGAGACAGAGGGAGAGAAAGAGACATTTGCACACACACACATGCGCACACACACCCGCACACGCACAGAGTTGCTGCTTCCTTTGTGGGAAAGCAGAGTCATTAGTGCTAGGAAAGTAAAGAAACAAGTCATGGCCTCAGAATGATGCATCTCCTCACAGAGAGAATGAGATCACGGCAAAATGTCACCATCACCTCAGCGAAGCAGCAAAATGGCCCGAAATCAAATAAAAACACATCTTCACCCGGCCAAATGTGTGTGCAAACATACCACTGGATGTCAGCAGTTTTCCATTTGCTAAAAGCACTCAAAACTGACAAAGGTTTCGTCCGAAATGGCACCCTATTTTCTCTTTTGACCAGGGCCCACGCAGTCTATACCCTATGCAGTGCACTCCTTTAAATCAGAGACCAGAGGCTCTTATCAAATGTAATGCACTATTTAGGGAAAATGGTGCCATTTCGGATGTACTCTGTGTTTACTTTAGGCAAGTGCAGGACAGAGGTAAAAATAGACGCTGTTTGTTTGGGGAATGTTTGAGTACAGGGAGTCTTATCTGTCATTAGGTTGACCATGCTTTCAGCTAGACAGATGACAATCTACTCCTACTAACAGGACACTAATTCCACAACCTGCCTACGTCATATCCTCTCGTCTACATGGCAGGTACTCATTATGGAGAAAGGCAAACATACTGTATCTGACAGGAATTGCAGACAGTACATTTACTTCTCTACGGTTTTTACATTCTTTGTCCAGGTATAATGACTTTTTAAATGCTGATGTTGTATGTTACTTTCTCTGAAGAAAGGGTGAATTATCTAAGGGAGGAAGAAAAACATTGGCAGGATTGACATGGAGAAAACATTTGGTGGAATATGGATTGAATCCTCTGAGAGATTCACTGAAATAAAATCTATCAAGAAAAGAAGACCCTGCAATATTCTATTTCTCTAGAAATAAGATAGTTGTTTGTCATGGGAGGGTTAGAAACACAACCTTGAACAGCAGATCAATTTTCGGGGAGATTTGCTTTCAGCTTTAGTGCTTGCCAACGTCTGTAAAGCTAATTTCATTTGATAGTGCCTTTAGGGGGAATTTAAGATATTGTTTGGCCAACATACCCCTAATGGATTTTTTAAACGTTAAATCACTGGATATTGTAAACCCATACAGTCTTCAGAAATATCTCTGTCAAAACTGGCACCCTTGCAAAATTGCACCCCCCCCCCCCTCTCTTTCTCTCCATTCCTCCATCCCCCGCTTGCCTCTCCCCTCTCTCTCTCTCTCTCTCTCTCTCTCCCCCTTCCTCCATCTCCCTCTTGCCTCTCCTCTCTCTCTCTCTCTCTCTCTCCCTTCCTCCATCCCTCTCTTGCCTCTCCTCTCCTCTCTCTCTCCCTTCCTCCATCCCTCTCTTGCCTCTCCTCTCTCTCTCCCTACCTCCATCCCTCTCTTGTCTCTCCTCTCTCTCTCCCTTCCTCCATCCCTCTCTTGCCTCTCCTCTCTCTCTCTCCCTTCCTCCATCCCTCTCTTGCCTCTCCTCTCTCTCTCTCCCTTCCTCCATCCCTCTCTTGCCTCTCCTCTCTCTCTCTCTCCCTTCCTCCATCCCTCTCTTGCCTCTTGCCTCTCCTCTCTCTCTCTCCCCCTTCCTCCATCCCTCTCTTGCCTCTCCTCTCTCTCTCTCCCCTTCCTCCATCCCTCTCTTGCCTCTCCTCTCTCTCTCTCCCATCCCTCTTCCTCCATCCCTCTCTTGCCTCTCCTCTCTCTCTCTCCCTTCCTCCATCCCTCTCTTGCCTCTCCTCTCTCTCTCTCCCTTCCTCCATCCCTCTCTTGCCTCTCCTCTCTCTCTCTCTCCCTTCCTCCATCCCTCTCTTGCCTCTCCTCTCTCTCTTTGTACGAGAACACTGCTTCACCAAAGCTGTATTTATGTTATTCCTGTTTTTCAACAGCTCGTAACGTTCCTCTGCAGGTGAAGGTTTTTATTCCTATCATGCCCCTCTTTTATACAATGTGTTCAAGAGGATGAAATGTGGCATTTCATGGCATGGATTTCAGAATCAAGATAGAACTGTGATCTAGTAGGGTTTAGTTATGACTTTTCGTGTTAGTTTTTCAAGGTTGATTATACCACTATTCTAATGCACCTTAGAGAGTTTATTCATTTCTCACACACAGCTCACTTCAAACGTGTACACCTTATTCACATTCTTTTCTGTGACCTAGATAGTATTCAGTCTCCTGCGCATCATTCAACTTCTACGCTATGTAGAAATACGCGGCATTTCTCTGGACGTACACAGTACGAAAACTCATCAGCAGAGGCAGAATAGACTGTGGGAACATTGTCCTTTGCTTACAGGATGATTCCATATGAATGACACCAGACATGGAAGGAAATAGCCTTGGAGAAGAGAGAGAAACATTCATCTCCAACCGAAAACAAGCCTCACGTTCTCATGTTTCACAGCTCCCCTTTTGTCTGGATGTTACCACACATTTTTTACAGTCTCTTCTCTATCATGTTTTCCCAGTTGGCTGATCCCTGAGGGCATGTGGGAGTTCACCTCTTCGTCAGATGGCCATTCTATCTACTCCACTATAATATTGTCCTTCATAGAAAGACTAAACCCAGAGAGATGTGTGATATTCAAAGCTTTGTATCAGACAAAAAATATCCTATAGCCTATTTTTGATTGATGTTTTGCTGAAGGACGAGTTTCTAACTGCTGAAATTAGATAGCATTTACTCACACCTCTTTTCAACTGTAGGCTTTTGTTAAAAACAACAGAAAAAAATCTCTCTTAACCGTCCCTGTCAGACCCAGACCACAGTCTTGTGTGTCAGAGCTTCTTTAGTCTTGTGTTATGCTAATGGTGGTGTGTCACCATATGTGTATTAATTAATGGTGGCAGGTCGCTGCTCCTCCAGGCAGCAGCATTGAGGCAGACATTTGGACTGCCCTCCATGACGCCTGGCTGGTCAAAAATAGGCCACCACCACCACCCACACTACAGTAATGATCACAACGGTGACATCATCACTCCTGTGGGTGTGTGCGTGTGCGTGTGCGCGCGTGTTTGTGTGTGTGCTCCTCTCAGACAGAGCTCATCTGAACAAAGAGCAGCAGGGATGAGACAGGGGAGAAGGACTGAGAGAGGGAGAGGCAGGGACTGGGACAGACCATGTAGGCTAAAGTAGATGACATCTGGCACTATGTGTCTGGGGAGAATAAAGATGGAAAAAAATGTCTAGGGATTTAACTGTTTTCAAGGCCTCTGAGCTCGGACGAAGGTTTCTTATGATTCCATATAATGTAGTGTGACTGACTGCTTGATTTATTAAAAGCGTCTAATGAAAGTTGAAATGAAAGGACCTCCCCCAGCTGTCAGTGTGGCTTTACTTCAACCTTACAGCGGTCTCCTTTATTAGTGTTTTAAGTGTATTGTCTATGTAATTGTAATGACTTGCCGTCTCAAAGGATTCATTTGACAACAAGATATCTCATCCCATTTGTTTTCTCTTGGCTTTCATTTGTTTTTTTTTATGTGTAGATTATTATCAATGGAGCATAAAGTCATTGATTCTCAATCAATCCCTCTCTGTGTAATTCCTTCCAATTAAAAGGTCCCTAACGTTATAACAACATTGAAACAACATGTCCTATTTGGATCACGTATAACATTCCGTCATCGGGGCTAACGTTTCGAGTTCAGGTGATTCGGACTTGAGGCATGTTCAAACCCTTTGTGATCCCCGTTCACACTGAGGTCGTGTATAGTGCTCTTCTCTAATACAGTATCCCTTTGTGGCATATTCATGTGTGTCCCTCCAGTGAACAGAGTCAGTGAGAGTAGCGGGCCAAGAGATTCTCAAGACCTGGAGCAGCCGTGGGAAAGAAAGGCTGTGGTGGAGGAAAGGCAGAAATGTCTCAGGGCATTCCTTTGTGATTACACCGCTGGAGAAGTCCAGACATTCTTGGAGCTAGTCTGTGTCTAAGGGCTCTCCAGCACTCGTTAAGACTGATAATATAGCCTGTGTTTCTATAGCGCACCATTCTGTAACTCAGTAACAGTTTGTGGCAGATTGCACCAAACTAACCTCTCATCACCGCATTTGTCTGTGAGACTTTGGCCATTAGTTGTACAAGGTTGATTGATTAGAACTGACAAAGCAACATAAATGTAGCCCTATTCCCTTCTCCTTATCTCTCTTGGTTGAAAAGTCGACATTTGGCCTGTTATTAGACTTCTACCCTCTTCGATGAGGTAGAAATTGAGAGTGACAGCTCCGTATCTGAAGGATTGTGGATCAAGTTTCATGTAATATGGCTTCACATTATATTTCTTCCCTACATACCTATAACTAAAAGATTCCTATGCTGAAAGACTTGCTGATACCCCCAACAGAAATTATTTTACAATCTCCTCCCCTTTCAAAGTAAACATGAATGAAAAATGGCTCCAAGGAATGTTATTTTGTTGTCCAATGAGCAACATCGGGGGAGAGCACATGATTACATGAATGGAAGAGTAAGGGCCAACTGCAACGGTAGACTAGGGGTGAATCTCAATTATATTTCCTTAGTTCCTCGCGTCCTCTCTCCTTGCCTCCTTCTGAAAATGTATTGGAATAATAAAGATCAGAGGGGAGAAACCTTGTGCTTTGAGAAGGAGACGAAGCGGGAGGATGTGAGAAATCGAGGAAATACAATTGAGACTCACCCCAAAGCCACTCATTTCATCGAGCCTTGCACTTCATCAGGACACTAGGTCACATGTCCTTTTTTGTCAGCCATTAATCTGAGGCACCACTCTCTCCTTCACCTCACGCTATTAGCCTTGTGTGTTGTATTTACACCTGATCTGATCGCCACGCCATCGGCCCGTGGAGTTAATAACAATGTCTCACTCTGTGGATGGGGGTGTATCGGTCGAGCATCTTGTTGACCTTGGCTTCTACATATGCATCTGTTGTAAAGCAATACGTTAACCGTGTTCACTCCTCCATTCAACACCTGACCTCTGACCTCCAACATTATCTTTCACATGCCCTCCAGTTCACAAGCCAGCTTGTTAAGCTCATAGTGGTTTATCCTCTGTAGGCCTTTCTTAAAACAAAAAAATAAATCTTGACATTGAGATTTATTTACTTTAAGTGGAAAATAATACAGATCTCAGAATGAGAGAATTATCTAAAATTGTCACAATTAATGTAATATTCTGAGGCTTACTCTAATTAACAATTCATTAAATTAATTGCACCATTTTGTGCAAAATGCAAATGAATTTAAAAAAAGGTACTGTATTGACCTTGTGATTTATTTTTTCCTTGACTTCTTTCCATTAGAAGGTCTACAAGACCTTTTATAACAATTACTCAAATAAAGCTCATTAGAGCTGTTGGCAAAGGCATTAATTACATTGGTGACAAAACAAACATGCCTGTAACATCCAAATAATAGAAGAGTACAATCTGTTTTACAACGTGGTTGGATTCAAATGTCAGATGATGCTCCCCCTAGTGTATATCACTATGAACAGCTCATGAGTGTCTGTGGGCAAAGATGGCGCTAGTTGTCATGGAAATAGAAATAGAATAGAATCCATAGAAATAGAATCCATAGAACCTCGAGGACGAAACCGTTTTATGGATTCTATTTCAATAGCAGTCCATCTACTACAAGTTTTTTTTTTAGGTTGTCAAAACAATTTCTGATTGTCAGCATAAAATAATAGTCTAAATCTCCGTACTTTATGAATGATGTACATCACCTGCTGTGCATCATGAGGGCATTAATCATTAGGCCTACATTTCGTAGTATTTAGGAAAAGGGGGATATCTAGTCAGTTGCCAAACTGAATGCATTCAACCAAAATGTGTGTTTCACATTTAACCCAACTCCTCTGAGTCAGAGAGGTGCTGGGGGCCACATAATCGGCACCCAGGGAGCAGTTGTTGGGGGTTACCCGCCTTGCTCAAGGGTATAACGGCAGATTTGTCCACCTTGCCGTCTCAGGGACACTTAACCGCTAGGATACCTGGCGCCCCAATTATTCAATTAGCGAGACATGAGATGTCGTAGCAATCAGTGCCTGAATCATCAATGGCAAATGAGCAACTATCATAACATTTATTTCAGTATGTATCCATATAGACTCCTTCATCATAATCGTCCTCATCGTCATCATCATCAGTGGCTGCTTTAGACTTGTGAAGTTGAGGAGGATGGATGTAAAGTTTTTGAAAAATAAAAATCTGTTTTTGGGGACGTTTTTTTTCTTGTTCCAGACCCGGCTGGGTTTGAGACATGTATTCTGAATGATATATATATTACAGTTTGAACCAAAGAGAGCTCATATAAGGTAGTTTATTATATCATATACTGTATAATAAAATATAGATATGTATTATAAGGTTTCTCATTCTCTCTGTTCGAACTCAAGAGGAGGACAGAAAATAGCCATCTTCACATATAGGGTATGCTGTTGAGACTACTGACCACTGCAAAACTGTTTTTAACCAGATAATAGTGACATCTTTACTTATACTGAACAAAAAATATAAACACAGCATGCAACAATTTCAAAATGTGACTGAGTTACAGTTCACATAAGGAAATAAGTCAATTGAAATAAATTCATGAGGTCCTAATCTTTGGATTTCACATGACTGGGAATACAGATACACATCCGTTGGTCACAGGCACTTTAGAAAAGATAAGGGCGTGGATCAGAAAAAAAGTCAGTATCTGGTGTGACCACCATTTGTCTCATGCAGTGTGACACATCTCCTTCACAAAGAGTTGTTGATTCTGGCCTGTGGAAAGTTGTCCCACGCCACTTCCAATGGCTGTGCAAAGTTGCGGGATTTGTATTTATTTAACTAGGCAAGTCAGTTAAGAACAATTTCTTATTTGCAATGACGGCCTAGAAACAGTGGGTTAAACTGCCTTGTTCAGGGGCAGAACAACAGAATTTGACCTTGTCAGCTCAGGGATTTGATCTAGCAACCTTTCAGCTACTGGCCCAACACTCGAACCACTAGGCTACCTGCCAATATTTGCAGGAACTGGAACACGCTGTTGTACACGTGGATCCAGAGCATCCTAAACATGCTCATTGGGTGACATGTCTTGTGAGTTCAGGCCATGGAAGAACTTGGACCTTTTCAGCTTTCAGGAATCCTTGCGACATGGGGCTGTGCATTATCATGCTGAAACAAGAGGTGATGGCAGCGGATGAATGGCACGACAATGGGCCTCAGGATCTCGTCACGGTATCTCTGTGCATTCAAATTGCCATTGATAAAATGCAATTGTGTTCATTGTCTGTAGCTTATGCCTGCCTATACCATAACCCCACTATGTTTGCACTCTGTTCACAACGGTGACATCAGCAAAACGCTCGCCAACACGACGCTATACACGCGGTCTGCGGTTGTGAGGACGGTTGGACATACTGCCAAGTTCTCTAAAATGACTTTGGAGGCTCCTTATGGTAGACAAATTTACATTAAACTCATTGGCATCAGCTCTTGTGGAAATTCTTGCAGTCAGCATGCCAATTGTACACTCCCTCAAAACTTGAGACATCTGTGGCAAACTGCACATTTTAGAGTGGCCTTTTATTGTCCCCAGCACAAGGTGCACCTGCGTAATGATCATGCTGTTTAATCAGCTTCTTGAAAGGCCACACCCGTCAGGTGGATGGATTATCTTGGCCAAGTCAAAATGCTCACTAACAGGGATGTAAACAAATTTCTGCACACCATTTTAGAATAATAAGCTTTCTGTGGTATGGAACATTTCTGTGATATTTTATTTCTGCTCATGAAACATGGGACCAACACTTTACATGTTGCGTTTATATTTTTGTTCAGTGTATTATCATAATCATACTTTAAATTGTAACTCACCAACATCATCATCATCATCAATTCATTATCACAACCATCCTTTCAATCACGACCATCCTTTCAATCTTAACTCCCCAACATCATCAACGATATCATAACCACCATCGATAAAAGACAGTACTGTGCAGCCATCTTCATCGACCTTGCCAAGGCTTTCGACTCTGTCAATCATCATATTCTTATCGGCAGACTCAGTAGCCTCGGTTTTTCTAATGACTGCCTTGCCTGGTTCACCAACTACTTTGCAGACAGAGTTCAGTGTGTCAAATCGGAGGGCATGCTGTCCGGTCCTCTGGCAGTCTCTATGGGGGTGCCACAGGGTTCAATTCTCGGGCCGACTCTTTTCTCTGTATATATCAATGATGTTGCTCTTGCTGCGGGCGATTCCCTGATCCACCTCTATGCAGATGACACCATTCTGTATACTTCCGGCCCGTCCTTGGACACTGTGCTGTCTAACCTCCAAACGAGCTTCAATGCCATACAACACTCCTTCCGTGGCCTCCAACTGCTCTTAAACGCTAGTAAAACCAAATGCATGCTTTTCAACCGTTCGCTGCCTGCACCCGCACGCCCGACTAGCATCACCACCCTGGATGGTTCCAACCTAGAATATGTGGACATCTATAAGTACCTAGGTGTCTGGCTAGACTGTAAACTCTCCTTCCAGACTCATATCAAACATCTCCAATCTAAAATCAAATCTAGAGTCGGCTTTCTATTCCGCAACAAAGCCTCCTTCACTCACGCCGCCAAACTTACCCTCGTAAAACTGACTATCCTACCGATCCTCGACTTCGGCGATGTCATCTACAAAATAGCTTCCAATACTCTACTCAGCAAGCTGGATACAGTTTATCACAGTGCCATCCGTTTTGTTACTAAAGCACCTTATACCACCCACCACTGCGACCTGTATGCTGTCGGCTGGCCCTCGCTACATATTCGTCGCCAGACCCACTGGCTCCAGGTCATCTACAAGTCCATGCTAGGTAAAGCTCCGCCTTATCTCAGTTCACGATGGCAACACCCACCCGTAGCACGAGCTCCAGCTGGTGTATCTCACTGATCATCCCTAAAGCCAACACCTCATTTGGCCGCCTTTCGTTCCAGTTCTCTGCTGCCTGTGACTGGAACGAATTGAGAAAAAAAATTCCCTGAAGTTGGAGACTCTTATCTCCCTCACCAACTTCAAACATCTGCTATCTGAGCAGCTAATCAATCGCTGCAGCTGTACATGGTCTATCGGTAAATAGCCCACCCAATTTTACCTACCATCCCCATACTGTTTATATTTATAAACTTTTCTGCTCTTTTGCACACCAATATCTCTACCTGTACATGACCATCTGATCATTTATCACTCCAGTGTTAATCTGCAAAATTGTAATTATTTGCCTTCCTTCTCATGCCTTTTGCACACAATGTATATAGATTCTCTTTTTTTCAACTGTGTTATTGACTTGTTAATTGTTTACTCCATGTGTAACTCTGTGTTGTCTGTTCACACTGCTATGCTTTATCTCGGCCAGGTCGCAGTTGCAAATGAGAACTTGTTTTTAACTAGCCTACCTGGTTAAATAAAGGTGAAATAAAATATAAAAAATGTAAAAATCAATTCATTACTATCACAATCATACTGTACTTTCAATCAAAATTCACAACGTCAATTAAAACGGGGGCAGGACAAGTACAGTGTTTGATATTCTATTGGATGGAGTACATTGTCCTTCACCATCCTGAGTTGTACGTACTTGTCTGGGGTGTCTGATTGCATTGTAAATCACATGACCTTCTCTTAATCAACACACAGACGCCGTCATCATTGAATGCAGCGAAGCTTGGAAGCAAAGGTGAGAGTGTGCTGCTTTTGCACGAAGTTAGCACCTTATCCGTGATGTTTCTAGCTATAGCCTGCGACATTGTTTTACATTTTAATTTGGCAACGATTAAATTGATTCCTTTGATAGAAGAAATGGATTAGCTAGCTTCCCAACGTTATGTCAGGACGGATGATCAACAACAGCAGCATAAAAAAAATAGGCCTACCGTTCGCTAGCTAAACCATCAAGATTATCTCATCGCATTCACGGTAATTGACCTATTTGTGGATATGACTGTCATGTCCTCAATCGAGTCGTTTCTATTCTAGAAGTTGCGAGTGGTTTCTAGTACTAGGATGGTAGTTAGCAATTGTAGCCCTAGCATGCTTTGTGGTCGTGGGCTAACGTTAACTATCTATTTAGCCTAGTAGGTAACGTTAGCTAGCAAGCTGTTTTTCTTCATCCATTTTTAACTTCGAAGCCGTGCCAACAACAAGTTTGGGAGGCTAGCTTGACTAGCCCCAGACAGTGTAGCTTTGAGATCATGCTTTCTTCCATGGCCATGGGTATTGCTTACATTAGGTAGCTAGCTGACAAGCTCCTTCGACATCTGGTGAGCAAAAGAAAAGGGAACTATTTTCTTGGAAACTGTCAGACATTTTGAGAAGTCGGTTCGGACATTTGGGTAGCCTTTTAGTTACAGTAGCCTCCAACCTAACATTAGCCATGACGCTATTGTTGGCTAGTTTGCAATCATGACTGAGGTGCTAAAGTATCCCCGTTTTGCTCAACTGTTGCGTTAATAAGACTTGTCCTTTCTCTAACTATAGTTTTATTTGCCGAAAATATGGTAGATAACTGGCCTAGACGGGTAGAGGAAAAAATAGCTCATGCATCCTTGGCCTTGTCTGAATCAGGAAGAACAGCCAAACCGTATCCTCAAAACAAAACGTTTCAGAAAAAAAACTGAAATTAACTTCCGTGGCCGAATAAAAAAAAATTCACTCTTCCAGTTTTGCAGAGCCTGACTGAACGTGTTACTATTGCGCAATTAAATATTAACAGTAGAGAAGCAAGTTTTGGCATCTTGTGTGAAGATTTCATCAGTCTTACCTAGGCAGGTCTCCACATCTTAAATACAAGCAAAACAGAGTTCGACATGTTATCAAGACAACTTTCCTCTTGTGTACACTGCATTCCTGATGCCTAAGTTTAGCACCACCCATGCGTCATGAGTGTGATTGAGAGAAGCCACACTCGCTGTGGGCTAAATTAGGAGCATAACTATAAAAACAATATAATTAATGACAATAGTATTTCCAAGCCACAGATGTAGGCTACCAAAAGTGATAGCCTAGGTGAAATAAAAAATTAGTTAAGTTTACTTTTTAGGAAAGGTTCTCAAAAGGTTGAGCAGGGGGGTGGGCGGGGCTTTGTAAGGAGATGGACATGTTTCTTCTTCCTGGTTCTCCTATCACCATACGGGTGCTGTGATCCATGTAAAACAGAGGAATGCACCTTTTTAATAAATTATCGTGCAGTGACGATCTCGTGTGTGATGCAAGGCTTGACCTGCACAGCCCCCCTGCTGCGCTCTCATTCCTCAGGAAATGTCACCATCAAATGGCTGTGACAGTGTGTACCAAATGGCACCCTAATACTTATGTAGTGCACCTACTAGGGTGCCATTTGGGATGCAACAAACAGTGATTGTGATCCAAGGACAGGTGTGGGGGTTAGGTGCCAAGAAGCTTCTGGACAGTTTGTACACTGTCACACTTCGGCTGTCTCGGCGACCAGCCAACCCCTTTTCCTGACTGTTGGGCTTTTATCAGATTGGGAGATTCCCTGACTCTTCAGTCTGGTCTTTACGATTGCAGTTTCAAAACGCAGCTAGGTCTATCTCGTCTTATCTTGTTGTTAAATCATGTTTAGCCTAGCCTAAGGTTTGGGTGGAACAGGCACAAAAGGTTTTAGCAATAACAAAAGTAGGGTTTGGTCAGGACATTGAGCTCTGAGTTATGTATATTGAATGAGTACTGGATACCAATTGTTTCCACATTTATTTGAATGAACTCAGTACAGTTTTCAACTTACTCTTAATGGTAGAATGCACAAGGTGCAATTTCAAAATTGGGTAGTGCATAATCAGTTTTCCTCCTGTCATTGCGTGTCCTGTGTGGCTCAGTCGGTAGAGCATGGCGCTTGCAACGCCAAGCGTCGTGGGTTCGATTCCCGCTGGGACCACCCATATGTAAAAGTAGTGGCCCCAGCCGACTTGTAAGTCGCTTTGGACAAAAGCGTCTGCTAAATGGGATATATTATTATATTATTGCATACACTTAATAGTTGTGAAATCTGTTTGTGAATGTAATGTTTAAAAAAAATTAAACTGCTCCACTCCCGCGTGGCGCTGTCGTCTAAGGCAGTGCTAGGGGTGTCAATACAGACCTGGAATCGATCCCAGGCAGTATCACAACCGGCCGTGCTCTGGAGTCCCGTAGGTCGGCGCACAATTGGCCCAGCGTCGTCCGGGTTAGGGGAGGGTTTGGTCGGGGAGCTTGACTTGGCTAATCGTGCACTAGCGACTCCTTGTGGCGGGCCGGGCGCCTATAGGCTGACCTCTATCGTCAGGTGAACTGTGTTTCCGACACTGGTGCTTCTGGCTTAAGCAGGCGTGTGTTAACATGACTCGACCGTCGCCTCCCGAGCCCGTTGGATTTGCAGCGATGAGATGATCGAAATTGTGGAGAAAAAAAGTAGAACTACCTTAATTTTGCTGGACCCCAGGAAGAGGCAACTGCTAATGGGGAACCATAATAAAAACAAATACCCTAGAGCTATTTATAGCTTGTCAGAAATGTGCCGATCAACTAACCCATGTCAGCTAACATTGTTTTAGCTAGGTTGTAATGTTTGTCACTCATCACATGAATATACATTAGACAAGACATGGCGGACGTGAGATGTTCAATGCTGGAAGGGGGGCCTGAGTGGAAAAAGTTTGGGAACCCCTGCTGTAGCCTCGTACTTGCGTATTAAATAACACTGGACTATGTCTAGGCTTACTGTATTCCACTTTGTACAATGTTTGATTGCATGTGTTCTCTAACATTTTGTTTTTCTAATATCTTTCCACAGCCAAACAGTGATGGATTCCAAGCCTCGCCGGCTGCCCTTTACGGTGTCCAGCACCACGTCATCTTATTCTTCATCCTCTTCCCCCTCCTCCCTGGGTTCCCTGGGATCCAGTAGGCTCTATGGAAGATCCAGTGTCCTGAACAGTGATCGCTTCACCAGGGCCACACCCCTTAAACCTGACCTCGACCACCAGGTACTGAACACCGTATGAGAGGGGGAAAGTGGCAGGTCACATACATTTGCTGACCCTAAATGTCACTTTGTATTCCTAACATATGTGACCTTTAGGTCTGGATTTCAATGAGAAGTTTCTGCCGGTTAAAAAATGATAAGAACACTTCAAATGTGTTTATAACCAAAGGAAGGGTAAGGCTCGGCAGTTGGGACAAGTTTAGCCTGTTTTCATGAAAACCAATGTTCTCTTTAAAATAAATGCAGTCGGGTGGGTAATTATTTTTCTCCCCCTAAGAACCAGGCTTTCTTTGCTGCCATCTGACTCTTGTCTAAGGGACCGTCTGGTACTCTCCCTCTTGGTTCCAGTCCTCTTCTCTATTTGGCGAGTTAGCCGTGTTCAGAGAAGGTATCTGTGTACTTTAGCTGGGGCTTTTTATAGGCCAGCCTAGATTCCTGCCAGTGTGATTTTCAGCCCGCCTGTCCTGTCAAGGACTGTGCCATTAGATAAAGTTACTACTGGGCTGTCTGTCTATTTGACTACTCTTCCAGAAGAGTCCTGGGCCCGGCTCATGCACAATAAACTGACTTAGTTGACACGTTTGCAAACACATTTGAGTAGAATGAATGCATTTGATGTAATGAAAAAAGATCAATGGCATTACCTAGCTAGCATGCAAGAATGTAGGAGTAATTGGTACAAGAATATTTAGACAAATGCAGTGTTTCCTCTATTCATTTAGTAGTGTTGGCCTCCGCTGCTAAATTGTTGCCGCCACTCCAAATAGAGGCCCCTATTGATTTTGTTTGAGTCGCTCTACTAGTTTAAGAACACGGCAGAAACCGTGGCGAAATGTGTAGAATTGCAGGAAGTTACTTGTATTTAGCTTTTACAGCTAAATTGTCTTTGAGGGCCTTTAGAATTGTTGGTCTTGCCATTGGCACACCCGCTACAACGCTAACTTTGCCATCGCTGCTGAAAGAAATCCTGGGGGAAACTCTTCTCCTGTTTGTGGTGATCTTGGATTTGTACCATGTGTCAGCTACCTCACATTGCTCCATGTATTGACTTGCGCTAAACCCCGTGTGTTTTCACGGCCCTTGTGTCTCAGAGCTCTCGGTTCCTCAGCTCGACCAGGGACTACAGCAGTTCTGACAGCCGCCACTCCAGCTGGAAATCCCCTCTGACCACCTCCTCTGTCTCCTACGATCGCTCCTGGGCCGAATCCTCACTGACCAGCCGCAGCAAACCGGTAAACTCACGATAGAACGGGGATCTGGTTCATTGGGTCACTAAGCTAACATACATAATTGTTTTGACATGGTCATATTGTGGATCATTTAGGCATTTGATTTCAAATTTTAGGACCCCTTTAGCTATCAATAAAAAAAAATGTTTGAATAAAATATAGAATTTGGCCTTTACCATTATAGCCCATAGAAATTAGTTGATTAAAACATTTTATAAATGTTAAGACAGTCACAAAATGTAACTTAAGGTTCAGAAGTGTCTGTCCTATATCTGGGAGATAAAAGAGAGCTTGGTAAATAATGATTTATTTTGACCTATATTTAACCTTCATGAGTCCTGTGACACTTGTGGGGGTCGTAGAGCGACACTGAGAACACTATCGTGTTTGAGAGCCTCCCCTTTCCACCTTTGTCATAGTTTAGACGCTAAGTTTTGTGAGAAGACTGTCCGTCCCGTCCCCCACTTTTTTTTGGGGATGTCTCATGGTCTGGCCAACACCGCTGTAGCTCTGCCACCTACCACCGCAGATGCGTCAGGGTGACCCAGGCGGATGTGGGGGCTTGAGACACAGCCCGTGCTGTCTTAGATGGATTTTGATGGGGATTTTTAAATGACGTTACCTAGATTAATACGTGCGTCAATAGACTTCAGGATTAAACCGTTTTACTTTTAGGTTTTGATTGTGATATTACTGATGCGTATTGCCAAGGTTCAAGTCCGTTTTGATTCATGTGATGGCATTCTGTGGGTTGTTTTATCAGACTGATTCAGAGACAAGACTGGGGACGTACTCAGGACTTCTCAGCAACCCAACTGATGATGGGGATACCAAACGGGCCAAACTGTCTTATAGTAACAGAGCTGCATATACAACAAGCCCCTCTGTGACTGGCTCCTCCTACTCCAGCAGTGTCCTCAACAGAGACTCAGGTATCTGACCCCTGGTTCAAAGGAGAGCTCGAGTTACAAATGTTTACAGTCTCTTTCCTTGAGCCCTTTTTAATGTATGAAAATACCTGGCAAATTTTTTTAAGTGTGAACTTTTCCTTTAAATATACTGCTGTTAGTTTCCATACACTTGATGAGCGCAGGTCTTGTGATAATCATGCAAACAATCATTGCCATTGCTTTGAGTGATGATAATAATATTAAATCTTCAGTTAACCTTACGACGTTGATGAAATGACGTTAATGTTTCCTAAATCCTTCGTGGTTTAACCAACTTAACTTTTCAAACATGCAGGTGAATAACAAACTGGCACCTTGTGTTTAGATTTGTCGTCGTGGAAGTCGTACCGGCCTCTGTCCAGGTCGTCCTCCTCCTCTTCTTCTTCCTCCTCCTCTTCCTCCTCAGAGCCCCTGTGGTCCAGAAGGGAGCTGGAGAAGAGGAGCGAGGCGAGGAGTCTATCCAGTGTGGCTGATAACACCAGCTATAGGAGCTCCGGACTCACCTCATCCCTTTGTATGTAATCACACACAGTGACTCATTTGTGTGCATTGACTTACAAACCTATTGGCACATTTACTTACGCATTCAGTCATAAAACTGAAACATTTACATATTCGCACGCAAACGTAATACTGACACGCATGCAATCGCTAATGTGGACATGTTTGTGTTTTAGACCGGCCAGACCGTGTGACCTCCACCTATGCCCAGGGGGCCCGGCCCAAGGAGACTCTCTACTCCTCCTCTTCCTCTAGCAGGGAGAGCAGCTCCCTCAGCCGCCACCTCTCTTCCACCTACCAGCGCTCCCCACTGGCCCGGGACTCCGCCACCTCCACCTCCCGGGCCACCGGCCGCTCCCTGACCACCTCCACCCTCACCGCCTCCACCCGCCGCACCGCCAAGGAGCCCACTGAGAGCCGAGAGCCCGCTCTAGGAGTCTCCGTTACCTCTCGCCCCTCTTGGTACACAACCCCCTCAGCAAGACGGGAGGCCCGGGACTCCAGCCCCCCTCCCTCCGCGCCAACCTCCACCCCCAGGACAACCCCGGAGGGTGGCGAGGCATCCGATGGACGTCGCTCCACCCGCCGCCTCCTCTCCCGCCTCTTCTCTCGGCGCTCCAGCCAGGACTCCAGCGGCTCCAGCTCTGGCTCCGCCTCCCGTTCCTTCGACTCGACCGAGGACAGCCCTGTCTCTGGAGGAGAAGGCCACGCACCCGTGGCTACCAGCGAGGAGAACGTCCGACCCCTAAGCGTGGAGCCCGTTCCCAGAGGCTCTGACGCGGCCCAGGCCTTTGCCTTCCTGAGGCGTCGCAGACAGGGCCTATCCCCGGTCCAGGAGGGCCAGACCCAGCGTGTCCTGGAGGCCTGGAGAGGGGGCAGCACCAGTGGTGTTGGAAGTAATACTTCAGGTTCCTCCTGGCTGTCGTCTTCCATCCGGACCCGCTGCACTCCTCTCTTCTCCCGCCGTAGAAGAGAAGGACGGGACGAAAGCGCTCGCCTGGCGTCCGGTGCAGATGAGGATTACCGCGGTACCCAGTTCCCCCTCAGGAGTAGAGACACCCCCGAGGCCAAGGCGGACGAAGACGACGACGAGGAGGAGGACGACGAAGGAGCGGTGGCTGCGGCGGCGGCAGCCTCAGGGGCGATGGGTGCTACCGCCGCCCTACAGGAGGAGTTGAGAGACATGGCGGGGAGTAGTCAGCGTTTGGCGCGGTTCATGAGCAGCCCACTGTTCCGTGTCCACGACAACGTCATGATTGCCGTGGATATGACGGGTGCTGCCAGGAGCCAACCGGAGGGCCAGGAGAAACCCACCTCCTCCAGAGACCCTGAGAGACTGAGGAAGATCCAGGAGAGGTGGGGAGGCTGTCCTTCTCTGAGCTTGCTGGGGAGTGGGCTGAACCTGCATGCTTGTGGTGTCCCATCCCCCTGTTGTACATGGCACTGTCTCTGTGTTGTCCATCGTCTTTATTGTGGCCGCACTCGTCATTCAAATGCCTCTATTGCAGGACCGACACTTTAATTATTTTCATCAGATTTGAATGGTTGATCACTGTAAATAAACCTCTTTCTCTCTCTCCCCTGTAGCCTGCTGTTGGAGGACTCTGACGAGGAGGAAGGGGACCTGTGTCGTATTTGCCAAATGGGTTTGGAGTCTCCCTCCAACCCTCTGATCGAGCCCTGCCACTGCACAGGCAGTCTGCAGTATGTTCACCAGGACTGCATCAAGAAGTGGCTGCGTTCCAAAATCAGCTCTGGTAAGAATACTTTCTCTCTCTCTCTCTCTGACCTTAACAAATGATTTTCTGCCCCTCGGTGTATTATGCGGCGATTGCACATTTGTTTGCTGTCTTTCCCTCTCTTGTCCAGGCACTAATCTGGATGCCATCACCACGTGTGAGCTGTGCAAAGAAAAGCTGCACCTGAACATTGAGAACTTTGACATCAACGAGCTACACAGGACACATGAGCGGGTGAGGGGACGTTCAGTTAACCCCAGACGTCTCCTCTACATCCATTATCTAACTGTTAGACTGAATGGGGAAACGTGCTGCAGGAAATCACTCCTGTGCTGCTCATTCAACTGTAGAATAGCAGAACGGGACACTTAACATTTTACGGAACAGTTGGTTTTAACTCTAAGGTTGAACTGCCTGGGACCCAGTCCTAACTTGAGTTTAACGCATATCTGCAGTTTTAAGTGACCACTTCCTTCCTTTCCGTCCAGTCTGAGTACGAGTTCATCAGCTGTGGCCTTTACCTGGTGGTGTTGCTCCACCTGTGTGAGCAGAGGTTCTCTGATGTGCTCGGAGCTGCCAACGACGCCGGGGTAAGAACTCACGCCTACACCCGGCACCACCATGCAAAACAAATTCTAGACGTCAGTCATTTGCACTGGGCGCAGAGAAGTCATTTTGAATGTTAATCCCAATGTTTTTCTTTGACCTCATAATTCACTAACTATTGTATTGTGGGGGAAAAAATTACTTAATTCAAATGTAGTAGGATTCAGTGTTTAAAAAAAAATCAACAACCAAAAAACCATTTCCCCCTCTCTCGCTCAGTTTTTCAACCTGGCGAGGACCCTTCATGAACACATGGACAATCTTGAAAGTACGTTCTTGAATAATTTCTCCCCAATGCGGTGTACACATGTTTTAGTAACTTGATACGGGGCTATTAGTCACTGTTAATGAATTGATGGGTAAGTATTTGATTATATTGACCTTCTCTGATGTTAAAGGCCCATACGTGTTTCTACACATAGCATGAGGAGAGCTCTGCACACTTTATTTTTTTGCCCAGCAACACCGCTGTGAATTATTCCCCTTCAGGTAACTATGCACAAGGTCATCTCAGTGGAGGTTATTAGTTGCTTTGATATCATGGTGGTGCACTGCAGTATTCATCACTGACAATTTTAAATGGTCTTAATATTTTACTTTTGAACACCATTCTAAACTAAAAGATACATTTTGCAAACTGTTTATTCAAAAATAATGAAATGGACTACTAATAAACTAGTCTCTGATTTGACTGATAATTGTTCCCTCTGCTGCAGGCTCTTATGGGGAGTCAGATGAAGAGGAGGTGGTTGATACCCGTCCTGCAATCGATTTCTGTGACCTCGATGAAGATCTGGAAGAGGAGTACAATTGATCGGGGGAGGCGACGAGTTGAACGAGTTACCTTCCAGTAGCAACCCATTCTGTTGCTCTGTTTCACCTCGTGGTTTTACTGAGTGCAATGGCTTGTGGGATTTTTGAAGCCAAAGCCAAGTAGATGGGAAGTCACTCCTGACGTAGAGGTAATGATGTCATAGATATGCAGACTGACGTTGAGGTGAGGAAATGCTTTATATCCCCCTATTGTTAATTTGGCCTTTCCTTGAGGTCTCCAGATTTGAGTGCGCTTTACTCCGTTAAAATGCAAGCTATCCTTTTGAACTGTTATACCACGAGTGCTTTAAATGTTACTGCTGTAAAAAAGCAGATCTGTCCACCGTGGTGAGATATTGTGTAAAAAAAAAAAAAGAGATGGAATCCTAAACACCACTGGTTCGTTAGTTTAGCGGGTTGGGCGTTTAGGGGAGAATCTATCAAGAAGTGGCAAATTATCCCCTTTACTGTTTTTCTTATGTGAATTTTCCTTTTTTGAAATTTTTCAAAAAAATGTGTGAAAGAAAGTGATAACTTTACTTTTCACAGCTGAATAATTGAGTTTGTTCTGTTTTTGTCTGTAGTATGAAAATGCTATTTTGCTTGCCCCTAGAACTGGTTTTCATTTAATTAATGCAATAAAAGTTTTGAATGTACAGCTGTTTGCAGGCATCATTTCATTGAACAAAACTGAACAAGGACACACTGAAGTTAATATAGGAAGTAGGGTTAATGTAGGCCATTTCAACAACTGTTGCTCAAAAACCTCTGTAGTTAATTGAGAAGCTCCCCGTATCCTTTTGAGGTAAACACCACACTCTTCTCCGTGACCCAGAAACCGGTCGCCATAGGTAGTGGCAATTCCTTAATAGTTTAATGGAGGAATTTGCTCCTTGGTAGCCTCCTCCGACCGAAGATGCTTAGGTGTGTACCCTACTGAGAAGAGTTTAATTTCCTCACCCCCTTCAGAATTAAGTTTTTTTCCAAAGGCTAAAAGCATGCGCACGTTTAAATGATACACTAGTAATCTTTATAAAATGTCTGGCACAACTAGCTAAATTTGGTATTACCACTTTATACATGTTGGGATTCCTCCTGTAAACGTAATTTGCATGACGTGCTAGTGGCGTCTCATTTAAAGTGCATTTGTTTCCTGGACCAGGTAGTTGAACAAATGTTATTGGCAAGATTTAAACCTATGGTCCTTATCTCACTGCACTAGGGGTGAGGAAGGCACAATCTGCGTTATCAGATTTGAAGCTGTTAAAAGTTAGGTTAGATTAGAAATGTATTTAGTTTATAATGTACGGTTGGAAACAGTCACAATTGGGATTTGAACAAGTAACTTTGCAGGTCGCGATCTGCGTGTAACGCCCTCCAACCAACCGACAAGCCTTTAAATTTTATTATACAGGCATCTGAACTCTGGTAGGTCAGTGATACCCATGTTCCTCAACAACAAAAATGACATGACCCAGCCCTTAAAGACAAACTTATTTTATTAAAAGACCATAACCATATTTGACCAGAGTGGATGGTCTGCTTGGGACCAATGTAAATATGACTGTTGGAACATTTGAGAATGGTAATCCTAGTTAACAAGCATTGTTGCAAGGCAGATCCAAATAAAGTCTAGAGGAATGTCCAGGTTATTAACATTCACAAGATTTAAAAAAAAAAAAAAAAATCTTTGGTTTAGATTCTCCATAAAATAAAATGTAAATATTTACAAAGCATTTACAGCAGCTGTGTGTGCAGTTTGAGGCCTCAGCCAGTCGCGACCTTTGAAAACGTTAACCACAAATTAACACCCCAAAAACGTATACTCAAACAAGACAACTATTGTGCTTGAAGATGGCAGAAACAACTGCTAAAGGCATTATTCACAAAACATTTCAATTTAAAGTGCAAATGTTCTCAGGAGTTTGAGTGCATAGGAGAGGGAGGTTACAGTCATAATGACAAAACAGAAACCAATGCATCAATGGCATTTACAGTTGGGATGAATTGCTTGTAGTTGAAATGGCAAATGAGAATGCATGCCACTATCCAAATTCTCTAAGAACGTCTGTGTTGGACTGCATTAGCTCGACAACATGTATTAGACTAAATAATTGTAAGAAATTATGAAGCTATGCCAAGCTAATAAAGATTATAGTTCTATTAATAACATGATGCAGTTGTTTCTTCTTTCGTTCGATGACCATCAAAAGCACGTCTTCCTCCATTACAAAATAATCACAAAAATAATCACAAGAGTGAAAACAGAGAAAAACATCAGTGCTTCGAGAAGGAAAAATACCCTGACAAGCATCACGTATCCAGTGTCTTTTTCATCAACCCAAAGTCCAACCCTGCAGCAACTGTTCAATGTGGCAGCTCTTTCTTTAAAATCACAGTTCAACAAAACAAATGCTCGTTTGGGGACTTTCACAATCCTTTTGCCAATATTTACAATATCGCAGAAAATACTAAAAAAAACTGCTTGGGAATTTATACAAATAAATTAAATGAAACGGAAGCCAGGTTTCAGTTTGCTTGATTATAATATTTCTATACTGTAGGCACATAACTGCTTCTTTAAACTGCATAGATGAAGTCAAGACAAGTCTCACTCTGCATCCATAATACTAGTGCTGTCAGCATCATCAATGGTTCTCCTGTAGCGCACGGTGGAGTTGAATCTGGCCCTGCTCTTCTTATAAACGACGAAGCCGATGGCCGCCAGGAGAGAGGTGAGGACGACCAGGAAGAAGACCAGCACCACCGGGGCACTCCCTGACCCTGGAGACAACACAGCCAGTCAGAAACACATCTCCAAACTGGCCAAGAAAGTCCCTGTTTCAAGCACATCAATATTTACAAATATATAATAACCATAGCGAAGCCGGGGAAATCTAAGAGCTATATATAAATCAACTCTTGTTACATGCAATAGCTTGGAGCAGTCACCAGAGCATGCTGCTATGCACGTAGTAAAAACACATTGCACTATTGTACTCACGTGCGGGCACTTTGCAGACGATGCGGCTGTGGCTGTCCTCGCAGCTGACTCTGCTCCAGATGCCTCCGTCTGCAGACACCATGACAGCACAGGGGTTCTGCTGGGTCACTGTCTTCACCCCACTAGCAGAACCCTTGGTCTCCCAGTTAGAGAAGGCCAGAGAGGAACCGTCCACCCAGCCCACTGGCTGACCTGGAAGACAGAGGAAACACAGAATCATTACTGATTCTATGCTGAGTTAAAATAGACAACTTTGAGTATAATGTACTGTATTGGCATGTAGGATTTTTATGTATTTTAAAGTGCCTGACTTTCCAAATGAAGTGCACACATAACTTCCTAAGATGGAGCATACTGTCCAATATAAATATAATGTCTCATAACATCCGTATATAGTAATAAGTAACAAGCATATCCTATTGTACGGGTCGGGTCAGTTTACCTTGTTTGTCCAGGTCCATGCCGAGCCACACCCTACTGGTGATGAGAGGGTTGTCTGCCATGTAGCCAGAGACAAAGTCATTCTCCTCTCTGGTCATTATGGTCAGCAGCTGTGCATCTGTGAATCAAAGGCAAAAAGAAGGCATACATGTACTGTACTGTAAGTAAGAAACCACCTGATCTGATTGTGGTGTTAACCAATAAGGCCCGAGGGGGTGTGGTACATGGCCAATATACCATGGCTAAGGGCTGTTCTTAAGCGAGACACAACGCAGAGTACCTGGACAAAGCCCAAAGCTGTCGTATATTAGCTATATACCACAAACCCCCGAGGTGCCTTATTGCTATTTATAAACTGGTTACCAACGTAATTAGAATAATCATTTGGAGGGCGCTTATATTTGTCCTGTTACACACAAGTCTGTAATGGATTTTTTATTATTTTTTGCATATCCCAACTCCTCCTGACCAGGGTCGCCATTGTACAACGCTACTGAAACAATTAGGGTTAAGTACCTTGCACAAGGGTACAGCGACAGATTTTATTTCATATTTATTTTACCTTGTCAGCTCTGGTATTCAAACCAGAAACCTTTCAGTTACTGGCCCAACGCTCTAACCTCGTAGGCTACCTGCCGCTCGAACAGTGAAAAGTATTTTTTTGTCAAACCTGTGGTATGAGGACTGATATACCACGGCTGTCAGCCAATCAGCATTCAGGGCTCAAACCACTCAGTTTACAATATCTGATATAGCATAGCTGTCAGATAATCAGCATCCAGGAACCAAACTACCGGTTTAGAGTAAATATATATATATTTTTTTTAATCAGGTTGGTTATAGGGAAACCATTTTCTTACCATAACAACCTAACCCAAGACGCTGCAATAATACAATGTTCAAAACAACTTATATACAGTAATACAGAAATATATATGTGTCAAATAGGAGAGCTAGTGGGTGACTTACCAAGCCTTTCACAGATGCTCTTGGCATCCTCCATGCTGTACACAGAGTAGTTATAGAAGGTCATGTCAAAAGCATAGCAGTGGTCCTGGTGCTCAACCCACTTAGAGCCACTGTTCTGAGAGCCACTGTTCTGAGGGCAGTTGTTGGCCACCTGGGGAGCTGCGAGGTTCGATCCTGATTCAGACAAACAAATCAGAGGGATTTATTTGATGGGATCTTAAAAGATTGGTGTGTAAACCTCTGCAACAAATTCTGCTCAGATCGCTCACTGACATCGTCTTCTTTACACTAGAATTCAAGTTGTGTGTATAATAAATAAATATTAATAGGCTTGGTACAAAGACTGTAGGAAAGGGTCTTATTCTCAGTGGGGATGTAATATTAATAGGCTAGGTACAAAGACTGTAGGAAAGGGTCTTATTCTGAGTGGTGATGTAATATTAATAGGCTAGGTACAAAGACTGTAGGACAGGGTCTTACTCTGAGTGGTGATGTAATATTAATAGGCTTGGTACAAAGACTGTAGGACAGGGTCTTATTCTGAGTGGTGATGTAATATTAATAGGCTAGGTACAAAGACTGTAGGACAGGGTCTTACTCTGAGTGGTGATGTAATATTAATAGGCTAGGTACAAAGACTGTAGGACAGGGTCTTACTCTGAGTGGTGATGTAATATTAATAGGCTAGGTACAAAGACTGTAGGAAAGGGTCTTACTCTGAGTTGGGATGTAATATTAATAGGCTAGGTACTAGGACTGCAGGACAGGGTCTTATTCTGAGTGGTGATGTAATATTAATAGGCTAGGTACAAAGACTGTAGGACAGGGTCTTACTCTGAGTGGTGATGTAATATTAATAGGCTAGGTACAAAGACTGTAGGACAGGGTCTTACTCTGAGTGGTGATTTAATATTAATAGGCTAGGTACAAAGACTGTAGGACAGGGTCTTACTCTGAGTGGTGATGTAATATTAATAGGCTAGGTACAAAGACTGTAGGAAAGGGTCTTATTCGGAGTGGGGATGTAATATTAATAGGCTAGGTACAAAGACTGTAGGACAGGGTCTTACTCTGAGTGGTGATGTAATATTAATAGGCTAGGTACAAAGACTGTAGGACAGGGTCTTACTCTGAGTGGTGATGTAATATTAATAGGCTTGGTACAAAGACTGTAGGACAGGGTCTTACTCTGAGTGGTACTATGACTGTTAGACTGGGTCTTACTCTGAGTGGGGGTGGTGATATAATTCTAATAGGCTAGGTATTAAGACTGTAGGACTGGGTCTTACTCTGAGTGGTGATGTAATATTAATAGGCTAGGTACTAGGACTGTAGGACTGGGTTTTACTCTGAGTGGGGATGTAATTCTAATAGGCTAGGTACTAGGACTGTAGGACTGGGTTTTACTCTGAGTGGGGATGTAATTCTAATAGGCTATTTACTAGGACTGTAGGACTGGGTCTTACTCTGAGTGGGGATGTAATTCTAATAGGATAGGTACTAAGACTGTAGGACTGGGTCTTACTCTGAGTGGGGGTGGAGATGTAATACTAATAAGCTAGGTACTATGACTGTAGGACTGGGTCTTACTCTGAGTGGGGATGTAATTCTAATAGGATAGGTACTAAGACTGTAGGACTGGGTCTTACTCTGAGTGGGGGTGGAGATGTAATACTAATAGGCTAGGTACTGAGACTGTAGGACTGGGTCTTACTCTGAGTGGGGGTGGAGATGTAATACTAATAGGCTAGGTACTAAGACTGTAGGACTGGGTCTTACTCTGAGTGGTGATGTAATATTAATAGGCTAGGTACTAGGACTGTAGGACTGGGTTTTACTCTGAGTGGGGATGTAATTCTAATAGGCTAGGTACTAGGACTGTAGGACTGGGTCTTACTCTGAGTGGGGATGTAATTCTAATAGGATAGGTACTAATACTGTAGGACTGGGTCTTACTCTGAGTGGGGGTGGAGATGTAATACTAATAGGCTAGGTACTGAGACTGTAGGACTGGGTCTTACTCTGAGTGGGGGTGGAGATGTAATACTAATAGGCTAGGTACTAGGACTGTAGGACTGGGTCTTACTCTGAGTGGGGATGTAATTCTAATAGGCTAGGTACTAGGACTGTAGGACTGGGTCTTACTCTGAGTGGGGATGTAATTCTAATAGGCTAGGTACTAGGACTGTAGGACTGGGTCTTACTCTGAGTGGGGATGTAATTCTTATAGGATAGGTACTAAGACTGTAGGACTGGGTCTTACTCTGAGTGGGGGTGGAGATGTAATACTAATAGGCTAGGTACTGAGACTGTAGGACTGGGTCTTACTCTGAGTGGGGGTGGAGATGTAATACTAATAGGCTAGGTACTAAGACTGTAGGACTGGGTCTTACTCTGGTGATGTGGTGATGTAATATTAATAGGCTAGGTACTAGGACTGTAGGACTGGGTTTTACTCTGAGTGGGGATGTAATTCTAATAGGCTAGGTACTAGGACTGTAGGACTGGGTCTTACTCTGAGTGGGGATGTAATTCTAATAGGATAGGTACTAAGACTGTAGGACTGGGTCTTACTCTGAGTGGGGGTGGAGATGTAATACTAATAGGCTAGGTACTGAGACTGTAGGACTGGGTCTTACTCTGAGTGGGGGTGGAGATGTAATACTAATAGGCTAGGTACTAAGACTGTAGGACTGGGTCTTACTCTGAGTGGTGATGTAATATTAATAGGTTAGGTACTAGGACTGTAGGACTGGGTTTTACTCTGAGTGGGGATGTAATTCTAATAGGCTAGGTACTAGGACTGTAGGACTGGGTCTTACTCTGAGTGGGGATGTAATTCTAATAGGCTAGGTACTAGGACTGTAGGACTGGGTCTTACTCTGAGTGGGGATGTAATTCTAATAGGATAGGTACTAAGACTGTAGGACTGGGTCTTACTCTGAGTGGGGGTGGAGATGTAATACTAATAGGCTAGGTACTGAGACTGTAGGACTGGGTCTTACTCTGAGTGGGGGTGGAGATGTAATACTAATAGGCTAGGTACTAAGACTGTAGGACTGGGTCTTACTCTGAGTGGTGATGTAATTCTAATAGGCTAGGTACTGGGGATGGTGATATAATTCTAATAGGGGTGGTGATGGCATTGCTGTAATAGGCTAGGTAATAGGACTGGGTCTTACTCTGAGTGGGGGTGGTGATGGTTGTGTTGTAGCAGATGGCTCCGTCCAGCTTGGCATTGCAGTCCATTCTCATCCAGGTGCCATGGGGAGTGATGTACACACAGACACTCTGAGGGTCTGAGCTGGACGTGACAACCGTGTCAGAGAGTCCTGCCTGACTGTAGTGATACTTAGTCCCATCAGACCACTCATAAGACTGAGAGCCACTAGCCTGCGCAGAGAGGGGAGGGGGATGCAGTATTACTCAACAAACTTCACACTGGAGGTGCTTAGAAAATGTTGAATTTAGTGTCTACCTGCCGTTTAATGCTCTGAGCTAAATTTCTGCAAAATATGGCGTTATTCTCAATACAAATGGCCGCCGTGTTAGTGGCATTGTGGCTGAGCTCCCTTACATCATGACTGGACAGACCGATCCACAGCGGGAAGCCGTCTCGCTTGGCGATAAGCTCTATGTGAGCGTTGTGCCTGGTGCCATGCACGCTGGCCAGGTGTCCGTTGCCACGGCCACACTCCTCCAGGGCCTGGAACCAGCTCAACTTCCTGGTTATCACGTGGTAGCTCAGGTTGCCATAGCGCTCAAAGTCCCTGGCCGACTGATTGTATTGGTCCTTAGAGTCTCGGGGACGAAGAAAACGGCTTAATAGAGTCAATCAAGCGCAAAATGGATTATTTTATCGTAACAAAATAAAATAACGATAGTACTCCTTGTGAATGGGTGAAGTATCTTTGTCTGAATGGGGTCTACCAACCTTTATCCAGTTTGCAGGCCACGATGCTTCTCTGCTTGAAGGGACTGAAGTGGTGTTTGTTAGTGAATATCTTCCAGACTCCGTCAGTGTTGAGACCTGCCATAAACTCATCGCTGGCTGAGAAGCTTGGTCTTCCATCGACCCAGTTAGAGTACTGGACGTTGGTACCGTCATACCACTTCATCTGGTTATCTACCAAGGACAAGAGCAACCTCTTGACATTACGCATTTATGACACGTCTTATCACACAATAATAGAACAATGATCAATGAGTAAGCTTCAGACTTGATGATACAGTAGACATTTTACAAGGATCCAATTCAGCGTCTCCTCATAATGCAGGGCAATGAATGATAGTATGAAAGTCCAAACAGCAGATCGAACATAAGGACACACTGTCCATGCTGAGTGTTGGGGAGATGAATACGGGGGAACTCACCGTTGTCATCGTTGAACACCCCGAGCCAGACAAACTGCACCAGGTCTTTGAAGGGAAGCAGCTGCTCCTTCACAAACTCATTCTCCACTTCGTTCCTGATGGTCAGCATGTCTGCATCAGGAGCTGAGGAGAACATCAACCGGTAACACTTCATAAAGACTTTATTACTCGTACATGAGCGGTGTGTGTGTTTAATTAATAAACGCCTTCAAATCAGACCACAGAAGAAGTCTGTTTTGACCAGGCATCAATGTCCATTTTCTTTTTATCTCTAAAAAGTCTCATTGAGACTTATAGCGACCACATTAAGTTGCAGCTATGTAAAAACATCATATTTAAAAAATATCCAAGGCACTCTCTCTTGTGGAAAAGTGAAAAGAGAAAAGTGAAAGCTACGATTCCTTATAGGATCCCTTCTTAAATTCACTTCGATCAGTATAGATGAAGAGGAGGAGATTGGTTAAAGAAGGATTTCTAAGCCTTTTTGACAATTGAAACATGGATTGTGTATGTGTGCCATCCAGAGGGTGAATGGGCAAGACAATAAAGGCATAGTTGAAGTCGGCTGTTTACAAACACTTAGGTTGGGATCATTATAACTCGTTTTTTCAACCACTCCACCAATTTCTTTGTTAACGAACTATAGTTATGGCAAGTCGGTTGGGACATCTACTTTGTGCATGACACAAAGTCAAGGTATTGGAGTGGCCATCACAAAGCCCTGACCTCAATCCCATAGAAAATGTGTGAGCAGAACTGAAAAAGTGTGTATGAGCAAGGAGGCCTACAAATCTGACTCAGAGTTACACCAGCTCTGTCAGGAGGAATGGGCCAAAATTCACCCAACTTATTGTGGGAAGCTTGTGGAAGGCTACCCAAAACGTTTGACCCAAGTTAAACAATTTAAAGGCAATGCTACCAAATACTAATTGAGTGTATGTAAACTTCTGACCCACTGGGAATGTGATGAAAGAAATAAAAGCTGAAATAAATCATTCTCTCTACTATTATTCTGACATTTCACATTCTTAAAATAAAGTGGTGATCCTAACTGACCTAAGACAGGGAATTTTTACTAGGATTAAATGTCAGGAATTGTGAAAACTGAGTTTAAACGTATTTGGCTAAGGTGTATGTAAACATCTGACTTCAACTGTAAGTGCCGGTTTGTGTCAAGAACTGCAACTTGTAATCCCGTGGAAAATACTGTATGAAACATGTCACGAAAAATTACAAAATTAAACATACTATGCTGTTTTTACTTAGAGAATTGTCAATTGTCCATTGTGTTTTTTTCCCCTGATGCAGGCTTGTTGTCTTGTGTGACTTAGTTATAACTCTGGCTGTACAGATAAGAGCCGGGTGCGACCGCAGTATGTGACATCCCGTTTGTACTGTCTGTAGGAACTCCTCTCGATGGAAACATGCAGAAAGGAACAGACAATGGTGGTCAACATCAGCTATCTTCATCTACACAGACAAGCTAAACGCCTTTTATACACTATGCTCCCCAACCCTGTTTGCACACATCTGCTAACTGCCACATAGAGGTCGGACTTTTTTAAATAAAAGCTGAGAACTCAGTCCGTTGAGCTTTCAACTCTGACTATTCTTACGGATGGTTGATTGCTTCATTTTTGCAAATCTTATAATACAATTGTTTGAAAGAATCTGCAGTCTCTCTTCCCATAGAATGTCTCTGACATTTGGGATATAAACTCAGCAAAAAAAGAAACATCATCTCACTGTCAGCTGCATTTATTTTCAGCAAACTTAACATGTGTTAATATTCATATGAACATAACAAGATTCAACAACTGTTCCACAGACAAGTTCCACAGACATGTGACTAACAGAAATGGAATAATGTGTCCCTCAAAATAATGTGTCCCTCAAAAGCAAAATAAACAGTCAGTATCTGGTGTGGCCACCAGCTGCATTAAGTACTGCAGTGCATCTCCTCCTCATGGACTGCACCAGATTTGCAAGTTCTTGCTGTGAGATGTTACCCCACTCTTCCACCAAGGCACCTGCAAGTTCACAGACATTTTTGGGGGAATGGCCCTAGACCTCACCCTCCGATCCAACAGGTCCCAGACGTGCTCAATGGGATTGAGATATGGGTACTTAGCTGGCCATGGCAGAACACTGACATTCCTGTCTTGCAAGGAAATCACGCACAGAACGAGCAGCATGGTTAGTGGCATTGTCATGCTGGAGGGTCATGTCAGGATGAGCCTGCAGGAAGGGTACCACATGAGGGAGAAGGATGTCTTCCCTGTAATGCAGGGTCCAGCGACGGTGGGTTTGTGATGTCTGGTGAGGACCGGCCTTACAACAGTCCTACAAGCCCTCAGTCCAGCCTCTCTCAGCCTATTGCGGACAGTCTGAGCCCTGATGGAGGGATTGTGCGTTCCTGGTGTTCCTGGTGTAACTCGGGCAATTGTTGTTGCCATCCTGTACCTGTCCCGCAGGTGTGATGTTTGGATGTACCAATCCTGCGCAGGTGTTGTTACACGTGGTCTGCCACTGCGAGGATGATCAGCTGTCCGTCCTGTCTCTTTGTAGCACTGTCTTAGCCATCTCACAGTATGGACATTGCAATTTGTTGCCTTGGCCACATTTGCAGTCCTCATGCCTCCTTGCAGCATGCCTAAGGCACGTTCACGTAGATGAGCAGGGACCCTGGGCATCTTTCTTTTGGTGTTTTTCAGAGTCAGTAGAAAGGCCTCTTTAGTGTCCTAAGTTTTCCTAACTGTGACCTTAATTGCCTACCGTCTGTAAGCTGTTAGTGTCTTAATGACCGTTCCAATGGTGCATGTTCATTAATTGTTTATAGTTCATTGAACAAGCATGGGAAACAGAGTTTAAACCCATTACAATGAAGATCTGTGAAGTTATTTGGATTTTTACTAATTATCTTTTTTTGGTGAGTTTAGTAAACGGTGAGGGTCTCGAGGCTCTAAAACACCATCTTCAACTCAGGCCAGAGGGAAGCGCAACTCCAGACTCTCTCTAACAGAGCGAGCACTAAACAATAACGTTCTTTTTCAGGACCAACTCTACAGACAAGTCAAATGGACAGTAATGGCCGCCAGTATTGCACCCAACTACGCAAATGTGTTTTTAGGACCGTGGTTGGAGAGATTTTTTTGTTATCCTCTTAATCCATTTTGTAGACCAGTATCCCTTCTTTCTTTTCTCTCCAAAACTCTTGAACGTGCCGTCCTTGGCCAGCTCTCCCGCTATCTCTCTCAGAATGACTTTCTTGATCCAAATCAGTCAGGTTTCAAGACTAGTCATTCAACTGAGACTGCTCTTCTCTGTATCACGGAGGCGCTCCGCACTGCTAAAGCTAACTCTCTCTCCTCTGCTCTCATCCTTCTAGACCTATCGGCTGCCTTCGATACTGTGAACCATCAGATCCTCCTCTCCACCCTCTCCGAGTTGGGCATCTCCGGCGCGGCCCACGCTTGGATTGCGTCCTACCTGACAGGTCGCTCCTACCAGGTGGCGTGGCGAGAATCTGTCTCCTCGCCACGCGCTCTCACCACTGGTGTCCCCCAGGGCTCTGTTCTAGGCCCTCTCCTATTCTCGCTATACACCAAGTCACTTGGCTCTGTCATAACCTCACATGGTCTCTCCTATCATTGCTATGCAGACGACACACAATTAATCTTCTCCTTTCCCCCTTCTGATGACCAGGTGGCGAATCACATCTCTGCATGTCTGGCAGACATATCAGTGTGGATGACGGATCACCACCTCAAGCTGAACCTCGGCAAGACGGAGCTGCTCTTCCTCCCGGGGAAGGACTGCCCGTTCCATGATCTCGCCATCACGGTTGACAACTCCATTGTGTCCTCCTCCCAGAGCGCTAAGAACCTTGGCGTGATCCTGGACAACACCCTGTCGTTCTCAACCAACATCATGGCGGTGGCCCGTTCCTGTAGGTTCATGTTCTACAACATCCGCAGAGTACGACCCTGCCTCACACAGGAAGTGGCGCAGGTCCTAATCCAGGCACTTGTCATCTCCCGTCTGGATTACTGCAACTCGCTGTTGGCTGGGCTCCCTGCCTGTGCCATTAAACCCCTACAACTCATCCAGAACGCCGCAGCCCATCTGGTGTTCAACCTTCCCAAGTTCTCTCACGTCACCCCGCTCCTCCGCTCTCTCCACTGGCTTCCAGTTGAAGCTCGCATCCGCTACAAGACCATGGTGCTTGCCTACGGAGCTGTGAGGGGAACGGCACCGCAGTACCTCCAGGCTCTGATCAGGCCCTACACCCAAGCAAGGGCACTGCGTTCATCCACCTCTGGCCTGCTCGCCTCCCTACCATTGAGGAAGTACAGTTCCCGCTCAGCCCAGTCAAAACTGTTCGCTGCTCTGGCCCCCCAATGGTGGAACAAACTCCCTCACGACGCCAGGACAGCGGAGTCAATCACCACCTTCCGGAGACACCTGAAACCCCACCTCTTCAAGGAATACCTAGGATAGGATAAGTAATCCTTCTCACCACCCCCCCCTAATGATTTAGATGCACTATTGTAAAGTGGCTGTTCCACTGGATGTCAGAAGGTGAATTCACCAATTTGTAAGTCGCTCTGGATAAGAGCGTCTGCTAAATGACTTAAATGTAAATGTAAATGTAATTTTGCTGTTTCGATCACCTGGAAATGAACTGCTTCAGCTCCACACAGAGGCCATGGAAAGAGAAAATATGCTCAGACAATAACAAAGGCCCCAAAAGTCAAACCAAATCTATTTTGTTACCCAGTACAGCAGAGAGGCATCTCAAATAAAGAATATCATCAAACAGAATTGGAGTAACATAAAAAGTGACCCTGCATTAGGTGAAGTTTTCACTGAGCTTCCATGCTTTTCTTCTAGACGCGCTCCAACCCAAAGGGAGAAGCTGGTGCAGTCACAAACTCCCCCCAAGGTCAAAGCCAACGGGCTTTTCCCAACCCACTGGCACCTTTCTGTGCGGACTGCAACCACCCCCCAACAGAAAAAATAAAAAAAACAAGACGTTCAATGACACAAGAAAATAACTTACCAGATCCAATCTTTTGTGAATTGCATCCCTGCATTTGTTGTTTATAGGTTGGAGTGCCCGTGGTGTTGTTTTTATATTAGTCGCACAAAAAAGAACGCTAAAAGACAGACTGGCAGAACATAAATATGCCATCAAAACAGTGAATGACAATTATCCCACGGCCGTGCATTACCAACAAGCTGGCCATGGTAGCCCGGAATTGCTTAAAGCCATGGCCATAGAGGTGGTATCCATCAACAAGAGGGGAGATTACAAGCTTCAGTGTCTTTTACTTTCTGGATGCACACACTCAAAGCTACTGTCTTTCAGGGTTGAACAATGAAATAGATTTTGCTCCTATATATCTTTTAATAATCTTGAGTTGTTTATTTGTGTGAAACATTATATTGGCCAATAGTTATAATTGATTGATTTACTTGTATTATTATTTTTTTAATTTTTTTGGGGGGGGTGGGGTCATTATTTCCTCATTATCTATTGGTTAATATTGTCCACGGCCCTTTAATTTATGGTCATTCATTTCACCTGTCACTACTATGCACCTGTGAACCCTGGAGAAACTGGTGAGCAATACACGTTGGTGAGTTTGAATGTTTTGCTCTGCAATAAGCTGCTAAAATGAAAGATTTTTTAAAACTTTTCCACAAGAGAGAATGCCTTGGATTTTTGGAAGTATGATGTTTTCACACAGCTGCAACTTCATTTGATTGCTATAAATTGTACCCCATTCTCCAATGAGCATCACTCTGTCTTTATATTTGATGCCAAAGCAGAGCTCCCTCTTATCGCATTTCTAATTGAGACTATAAGGCATGTTTCTAATATGCATCTTGTTTATGGAGTTCTTCACAGTACAAATGGTTGTCTCTGCCAAACAGTGTCCTTGCTCCTTACCCAGTTTCTTGCATGTCTGAAGTATCTGGCCCTTGCCAAACTCTTCCCATCTGGACGATGCCAGTTGGAAGGTGTAGCAGTTGTTCTTGAAGGGGATCCAGTTTGGTCCGCTGCTCTTGTGAGGACAGTTCACAGCGTTGTCCTCATGGGTGGTGACGTTCTCTTCTGGAAACATTGAAAGTGTTCATTCATTTAAAAAAACACACAGTTGCTGTCTGAGGAGAGTGCTTAGTTAATTTTCCTCCAGTCTTGTTTCAATTATGCCACTTAACAGACAATTGTATCCAAAGTGCTTACACTTTTGGTATTTGATCCTTGTGGGAATTGAACCTGCGACCATTACATTACAAGACCCCAGCGCTTACCAACTGAGCCACTGTATTGCTGTCTTACCGTGTGGAACATGGCAGATAGCCCCTGCCAACTGCTCCGTACACTCTGTAGCCTTCCAGAAGCCGTCCGTGTCCAGGAAGACACAGTGTCCAACGGTGGGCTCTGAGGACCAGCGACTAAACACCGTGTGACTGTGGTCTGTCCAGCGGTAGTGGACACCAATCTGACAATACAAAACGCTGAGTGAGTTCCTTATTAATTTAACCAGGCAAGTCAATTAAGAACTAACTGACCTGCACTGTAGAATGTGTGAAATCGTCATTATGAAATCAGTCACTATCCTTCAGTGACTGCAGAACTGAAGGAACAGGATGGGTGTGACCTATTCTACATGGTGACGGTGCCACCTAGCCTCCCAATGGGCTACAGGTTGTTTGCTTTGCCATATTGCCTTAAACCCATCCCTTTCTTTCAGATCTGCGAACAGCAACGGGTTGGGGTGAAAAGCTATGGCCACTTACGTCTGCGCTGAAGAGGCCGATCCACATGGGGCTGCGTGCGCGGGTGACGTGCACGGTGAGGACTGACTGCTGCAGGGTGTCGGCTACGCTGGCCAGGTCCATGTTCTGGTTCCTGCACTCCACCAGAGCCTCGTGCCACGTCATGTTCTTCTGAAGCAGCTTAAAGGTGTGATTGTTGACCTGGAACGGCTCCAACTGGAACTGGGGCACCTCTGGCTTGTCTGAGAACATGAGAGGGACTTAAAAGTGGTCAGGCGAGGGTTCAAACCCTATTCGATATGCTCAATTTCCCCTCCGCTAAACAGTAGCAATATCAAGTAACAACTATCAATAATATCAGTCTACTTCATACACTTAATTTCTGTATGTAAAAGACACTTAATATCAAGTCTTTCTATCACAAGCCTTCTGACTGTAGGGTCCACGCGTCATCCGTTCTTTCACCAAAACGGACAAGATAAGCACAGATAATTGGTTGTGTTTGGCGCCCTCTGCTGCTAGGTAGTGGTGGTGTACCTGCGTAGTGCTGGCAGATGGCCACATGCTGCTGGTCAGAGCAGGGGGTGTAGTCCCAGGAGCCCATCATAGCAGAGTTGGGGTCGTTGAACATGAAGACACACAGCTCCATGCTCTCTGGGTCATGAAACTGCAGACAGACACAACAACAACAGGGACACAGAGAGTTAGTTATAGGTGATGATGACCTTGAACTTTGAAACAGATGTGGAACATGTTTTTTAGAGACTGGTATTTAGTATAGTCTATCATAGTAACGTTTATGTAGTAAAATAAACATTGTATTTCTTCCCGGTATGGAGACCACCTATTGGTATTTTTAGTTTTTTATGGGCCAAATCATGGAATTACATATAGAATCCCTATTCTTGTAATAGGATCTCTATTGGCCTAATCATGGAATTACATATAGAACCCCTATTCATGTAATAGGATCTCTATTGGCCTAATCATGGAATTACATATAGAAACCCTATTCATGTAATAGGATCTCTATTGGCCTAATCATGGAATTACATATAGAAACCCTATTCATGTAATAGGATCTCTATTGGCCTAATCATGGAATTACATATAGAATCCCTATTCATGTAATAGGATCTCTATTGGCCTAATCATGGAATTACATATAGAATCCCTATTCACTCTCTATGGGCCTAATAGTCAAAATTTGTCGTCTTAACTTTAACCTTATAATATGACATAAACACAACCAGTCATATTGTCATCTGATTTTCAAACAATTACTTCAAAAAGGCTCATGTAGGCTGCCTGCTCACGTTACTCAGGGACGGTGGAACGACAGGGTGCAAAACAAATGATAAAACATTTATGCCTCACGCAGATATTTTTCTCCTTATAATTTCCGACTTTTGGCTGACTTGTTCGTCCACTTGTCCATAATTAGATACGTGCAGCTTCTCTTGTCATTACTTGATGATTGTTTGGAAGATGAAATAAAGCCTTGCTCACCAGAAGGATGTCATAAATCGATAGAATGATCGACGCATCATCAACAATCCAGCTGACAGCAGTAAAGTTCTCTCTCTTAAATTCTCTCACATGGACCTTAAGCGACCAAGGAGATTTCCAAATGACATCAGTTTGACCAGTTTTCAGGAGGTTATAAACTGTGAAAACGATCCAACATGTTTCTGATAGTATTTGAGTTCATCTTGGATGCATATGTTATGTCAGCTTTTATGTCGCTGAAAGAAATTGCACGTTTAGGCTACAACAGATTTCTCATTCTCTCAAAATGCTGAAAGAAAGAAATCATATTTCTCCCCTTCTGTTCCCGAGACAAAAGGAACATTTCGGTCTATAATTTTATCGTGAGGAACACAGCAGTTAATATTATAATAAGCTACATGTGAGGCCTACAGTCAGTGTCCAGACAGTTACTATTCCAGCTATTATGCTTCTTATATTCTGCCATTCATGCATATAGTGATAAATGATAAATGCAGAGACCACTTACAAAACACCAAAGTGTTGTGAATGACATTTTATGATTGTCATCCATTAACCCGACACAAGTCTTGTAACCTGAATTGATGCGTACACTGCTGTCCGCGAGGGTCTCAGACACTCATCTCTGCCATGGCAAAATGTCAGTGTTATCATTGAACCACATCGCATTTTGAGCGTATTCCACAAGTTTTCAAGTCTATTCACACATTTTTCATGCGTCACGCGTGCGGCAATGATAAATAGTGTAATAGCCTACAGTTTTGTTAAAAATCTGTTTGAATTATTGTGATAGGCTCATGTTTTACCGGTATGGGGTACCCCACTATTCTGGCTTACTTTCACCCCTGATTCTGACCAACTGCCCTATGAGGGGAGTATACCTGGTATTTTTACAGTAAAAACATCATATGGTTTCAGTTGAATGTTAAAAAAAGGTATGTTTACTGTACATGCTACCTGGGGTTTGATGGAGTTATAAGTTATAACTCAACTCATAGCCCACTGATCCCCGTGGCCATGCTGAATAGAATTGAGAAGGGAACTCACTTTGACAAGCATGGGCCTGAGTAGGCCATGAAGCAGGGGGTTAAAGTTGAGGTAGGAGACCGGGGAGTCATCCACCCACTCTGGGTCCTGCTGTTTGAGCTTCAGGCCAATCCATGTCTTACGGGGCTGCGCCGGCAACAGGGAGGTCACAAAGTCTGACCACAACAAACAGATAGGCGCAACTAGTCAACAACCGCCGGATAAGACTGACATTGAAGGGACATCAATCATGTCTAGGAGAATGGAAGGTTGTCCAATGACAAACATGACAGACAGGTAAAAGAGATCTACTAGAAGTTTCACTACTCACCCTGTTCAACTTGGTCTGTGATAGTGAGTAGAGTGCCTCTCATCGACTGACACTGCTCGTTGGCGTGTTGAAAAGTAACGTACAGAGGCGTGATCACCACGTAGCACTGGAAAAGGCAACGGCAACATTCAATAACAATTGTTAGAAACTGGGTGGATTGAGCCCTGAATGTTGTTTGGCTGGTATTTCAGACCACGGGATAAAACATGTATTTTTACTGCTCTAATTACATTGGTAACCAGTTTATAACAGCAATAAGGCACCTCAGGGTTTGTGATATATGACCAATATACCACAGCTAAGGGCTGTATCCAGGCACTCTGCGTTGTGTCGTGCTTTAGAACAGCCCTTAGTTGTGGTATATTGGCCATATACCGCACCCACTCTGGCTTACACAGAATATACCTGTATGTAGACTAAATCAGAGGACAGGCTCATTGTTATGGCTGGAACGGAACGAATTAAACAGTATCTCAACTGGTTTCCATGTGTTTTATACCGTTCCATTCATTCAATTTCAGCTGTTACTATATGACAGTCTCCAGTGTGTGTGTGTGTGTGTGTGTGTGTGTGTGTGTGTGTGTGTGTGTGTGTGTGACAGACTGACCTTGTCCCTGAAGCGTAAATAGCCGCTCTCACAGGGCAGACCATCGGGGTGAGGCTCTCCAGAGTGGGTCTCTATAGCCGTGGTGTTGTGTCTCTCACACACGAATGGCAGCTGCAGCTCACAGCTGTACTCGTACTCTGGAGGGGCAGGAGTGTGTCTGAGTGAGTGTGTGTGTGACCGGTCACATTTGAACCATAAAAGGTAACAACCCACTGGGCACACATTGGTTGAATCAACATTGTTTCAACGTAATGTGTCAACCAATTGGAAATGAATAAAGTTGTCAAACCGGTACTACTAAAGTGTTGGTCCCATGTTTCATGAGCAGAAATAGAAGATCCCAGAAATGTTCCATACGCACAAAAAAACGAATTTCTCTAAAATGTTGTGCACAAATTTGTTTAAATCCCTGTTAGTGAGCATTTCTCCTTTGCCAAGATAATCCATCCAACAGACAGGTGTGGCATATCAAGAAGCTGATTAAACAGCATTATCATTTCACAGGTGCACCTTGTGCTGGGGACAATAAAAGGCCACTCTAAAATGTGTAGTTTTATGACACAGCACAATTCCAAAGATGTCTCAACTTTTAAGGGGTGTGCAATTGACATGCTGATGGCAGGAAAGTCCACAAGAGCTGTTGCCTGAGAATGTAATGTTAATTTCTCTACCATAAGCCGCCTCCAAGTCGTCTTATAGAATTTGGCAGTACGTCCAACCGGCCTCACAAATGCAGACCACGTGTATGGCATTGTGTGAGTGAGCAGTTTGCCGTTTGTCAGTGTTGTGAACAGAGTGTCCCATGGTGGCGTGGGGTTCTGGTATGGGCAGGAGGAATACGCTACGGACACGAGACCCTGAGGCCCATTGTCATGCCATTCATCATCATCCGCCATCACCTCGTTTCAGCATGATAATGCACTACCCCATGTCGCAAGGATCTGAACACAATTTCTGGATGCTTATAATGTCCCAGTTCTTCCATGGCCTGCATACTCACCAGACAAATCACCCATTGAGCATGTTTGGGATGCTCTGGATCGAAATGTACAACAGAGTGTTCCAGTTCCCGACAATATCCAGCAACTTCGTACAGTCATTGAAGAGGAGTGGGAAACATTCCACAGGCCACATGCAACAGCCTGATCAACTCTATGCGAAGGAGATGTCTTGTGCTGCATGAGGCAAATGGTGTCACAACAGATACTGACTTTAAAAAAAAGTATCTGTGACCAACAGATGCATATTTCTATACCCAAAAATGTGAAATCCATAGATTAGGGCCTAATGAATATATTTCAATTGACTGATTTCAATATGAACTGTAACTCAAGTCAAATCTTTAAAATTGTTGCATGTTGCATTTATATTTTTGTTCTGTATAAATAAATGTACTTAACCTGACTAACAGGTTGTTACATCAATTTAATTGACATAATCATCAGAACTATTTATACATTGACATTGAGTTACATTCCACATAGAAACGTACAAAATGTTTCAATAATATATTCAATATACAGCATATTGGGTGGTTGAAATTGTTGAATTTTAGATTAGACATATTTTAATTTGCCTTGTTTCAATGTTGATAGTAAAATGGTATGTTTGAATCAACGTCATTGTTTCAACCTAAATAAAGAGGTATATTCAAATAACATGCGAAGACGAAGTCCAATGATTTCTGCCTGAACAGTGACTCCTACTGGTATATGAGGGGTAATGCATTTCAGTGAGAATGAGTCGACAATCCAGATGAAAACCTCAATGTACCCTGCTCAGCTTTGGAAACACACCACACTTAGAAGTTTAGAAGTAGTTACCATTAGCTCTATAAATACGATGCCAAATTCATGATATTCATGACTTTTACCTTTTGATATTTTCTTGTATATGAAGGAAGGTTGGTTGAATTCAAATTAAATCTACAAGTTAATATACTTCACCATCTGAACCAAAAATCTAAGTTCAAGAATGGGACTCAATCAAATTTACTGGTGTTCTTTAAGTTAGATGTTTGGTTGAGATGGAGACGTGAATCCAACATATCAATAATTAATTTGTAGACAAACTGGATAATGAATTGAGAACGCAACCAAATATCAACATTTGAAGGATATCTTCTACTGGAATAGTATATATAGGGCCTATATAGGGCCTATAGTATATATAGGGCCTATTGTATATAATGAACAACATACAGTGAGCTCCAAAAGTATTGGGAGACTTAACACAATTTTTGTTGTTTTTTTTCTCTGAACTCCAGCACTTTGGATTTGAAATGATACAATGACTGAGGTTCAAGTCAGTTTCAATTTGAGGGTATTTCCATCCATATCGGGTGAAACGTTTAGAAATTACAGCACTTTTTGTACATAGTCCCCCCCCCCCATTTTAGAGGACCAAAGTATTGAGACAAATTCACTTATGCTTATTAAAGTAGTAAAAAGTTAAGTATTTGGTCCCATATTCATTGCATGCAATGACGACATCAAGCTTGTGACTCCACACATTGGTTGGATGCATTTGCTGTTTGTTTTGGATTTGTGTCAGATTATTTTGTGCCCAATAGAATGTATGATAAATATTGTATTGTGTCATTTTGGAGTCACTTGTATTGTAAATAAGAATATACTAGGTGTCTAAACAGTTCTACATTAATGTGGTTGCTACCATTACGGATAATCCTAAATGAATCGTGAATAATGATGAGTGAGAAAGTTAGATGCACAAGTATCATACCCGGCAAAAAATGCGAACCTCCCCTGTTATTGTAATAGTGAGAGGTTAGCATGTCTTGAAATTAGATTGATGTAACAACCTATTAGTCAGGTTAAGTACATTTATTTAAGTTTTCCCCTAATTTCAATGTTTACAACACTGTTTGAAATCAGATGAAAACAGTACTGGTTGCAATACGTTGACAAATTACGTCGAACAACGTTGATTCAACCAGTGTGTGCTCAGTGGGAAGTGTCCTAGTAACCAACAGCCTACATTATAATCCTTTCTACATGATTTAAAAGGAAACAACTTGATTTCAACTACTCTTTGTACTGTAGTTACATTGTCATTCACCTGGGAAGATGTTCTTGTCACTGATGGTTGTACACCTGCCCAGGAACGTAGCCTGGTAGTTTTGCATAAGGGGTAACCTAGAGGACAGGAGTAGAAAGTCATTCACTTTTATTCTAACCGACACACACAATCACATCACTTATATTTGACTGCAATTCTGATCTCAAGACACGTTTTGAAGGCAGTGTTTTAGAACGTGTGTTGCTGTTGCTGTCTGACCGTGTCAGGGGATGGTTGTTGGTTGGTGAGGAGTGACTTGCCATGTGACTGCGTGACTGTGTGACTCACCTTATGGGGAAGTAGTGTCCAGCGTCTCTTACATCCACCCACCAGCTCTGCTTCCCTGCCGACATCTGCCCAATCAGGTCACAAGTCAATGAATACATAAACACACAAGGACAAAACAAAGCCACTCCCTGCTGCCCTCTCACACAGTGGTCTCTCTCTCTCTTGATCAATGTTGTCTTCATTTTATTAGGATAGTTCAGTGGCCTTCTTCCACTCCATTACTGCTCTATATCCATCAGTCAGGGTTGATATACAAGCCTTAAAGCTGAAATCTGCATGAGCACAAACAGCGCCATAGTTTGCCCCCAGCACGTTATTGTTTTTGTTCTGTTGATGAAACGTAGGAGAGGAACATCCAGCATCGTGGCTAAAAATAAAAACTGTAGTACATATTCTACTGTTCTATTGTATGTGCAATGATGTCAGGGGAGAACTGTGTTCGTTGTTGTAATATTGCAAGCAAACGTGGCAGTCACACCATTATGGATTCCAGCTTTAAACTGTTTCTTATACTAGCTAGATTTATAACGTACAGTAAGTCTGGTTTATTCACTGCGGTACTGTAATTGCACTATTCCGTACCTGTGGCAGATTATTATGGATCTGTATGGCTGCATTGGAGCTTTGTGGTGCTGCCAGCTTGCTGCCGTTGCTGTTGCAGTACAAACTAGCCTCCTCGTATGGCAGCTTTGGTTCCGTCACAAACCAGAACTCGTTACCGTCAATGAATATGGATGTCTCATGGTGCCCACCTGCAACAGATGAATATTATTATTATTCTCAAATCCTATTTTTAGTACTCAATATATTAAACAAACTCAGCTCATACTTCTGATGGCTTATCATACATTGGTATATCATTTCATCAGAAAAAGTCAAGAGATATTACCAAACCTACATGTCAACACCACTCACCCACAAACAGGACCAAGCCTGGCCTACTGAGGAGTGACAGACTCCATCCAAGCTGGAGGGGTGCGCTCATCTTATCTACGAACATAGACAGGGCTCTAACTCCACTAGCTCCACAATGAAATAGGGTGCAGGCCAGGCAGCAGGCTGTTAGCCAGCCTGCCAGCTTAGTGGAGTCTGCCATTAACACAGTCAGTGTAGTCAGCTCAGCTATCCCCATTGAGACCGTGTCTGTGCCTCAACTTAGGTTGGGCAAAACTAAACATGGCGGCGTTCGCTTTAGCAATCTCACCGGAATAAAGACCTCCTCCATTTCTGCCATTATTGAAAGAGATTGTGATGCCTCACATCTCAAAATAGGGCTAATTAATGTTAGATACCTCACTTCCAAGGCAGTTACGGTCAATGAACTGATCACTGATCATAATCTTGATGTGATTGGTCTGACAGAAACATGGCTTAAGCCTGATGAATATACTGTGTTAAATGAGGCCTCTCCTGGGTACACTAGTGACCATATCCCCTGCACATCCCGCAAAGGTGGAGGTGTTGCTAACATTTACAACACAAATTTCAATTTCATTTTTTTTTTTTAAAGCTCATCTTTTAAATTTCTAGAAATGAAATCAATGCAGCCTACTCAATCATTTTTTATTGCTACTGGTTACAGGCCTCCTGGGTCGTATACAGCGTTCCTCACTGAGTTCCCTGAATTCCTATTGGACCTTGTAGTCATGGCAGATAATATTGACATTTTAGTGACTTTAATATTCACATGGAAAAGTCCACAGACCCACTCCAAAAAGTTTTCGGAGCCATCATCGACTCAGTGGTTTTGTCCAACATATGTCCGGAACCTACTCAATGCCACAGTCATACTCTGGACCTACAGATGAAGTCAGAAGTGTACATACAACTTAGGTTGGAGTCATTAAAACTCGGTTCTTAACCACTCCACAAATTTCTTGGTAACAAACTATAGTTTTGGCAAGTCGGTCAAGACATCTACTTTTATCTAAGTAATTTTTCCAACAATTGTTTACAGATTATTTCACTGTATCACAATTCCAGCGGGTCAGAAGTTTACATACACTAAGTTGACCGTGTCTTTAAACAGCTTGGAAAATTCCAGAAAATTATGTCATGGTTTTAGAAGCTTCTGATAGGCTAATTGACATCATTTGAGTCAATTGGAGGTGTACCTGTGGATGTATTTCAAGGCCTACCTTCAAACTCAGTGCCTCTTTGCTTGACATCATGTGAAAATCAAAAGAAGAAAAAAAAATGTGTAGACCTCCACAAGTCTGGTTCATCCTTGGGAGCAATTTCCAAACACCTGAAGGTTCATCTGTACAAACACTAGTATGCAAGTATAAACACCACGGGACCACACAGCCGTCATACCGCTCAGGAAGGAGACGTGTTCTGTCTCCTAGAGATGAACATACTTTGGCGTGAAAAGTGCAAATCAATCCCAGAACAACAGCAAAGGACCATGTATACAGAAAATACCCGAGCCCTGAAGCAAGCTTCCAGAAAATTGCAACGGAAATGGCGCTACACCAAACTGGAAGTCTTATGATTAGCTTGGAAAGACAGTACCGTGCATTATCGAAGGGCCCTCACTGGTGCTCGATCATCCTATTTTTCCAACTTAATTGAGGAGAATAAGAACAATCCAAAATGTATTTTTGATACTGTTGCAAAGCTAACTAAAATGCAGCATTCCCCAAGAGAGGATGGCTTTCACTTCAGCAGTGATACATTCACGAACTCATGATCATTAGAAAACAAATTACGGAGTCCTCTTTAAATCTGCGTATTTCTCCAAAGCTCAGTTGTCCTGAGTCTGTTTTTTAATACTATATCTCTATATCTCTTGGCACATTGATGGAAATAGTCATGGCCTCTAAACCTTCAATCTGCATACTGGACCCTGTTCCAACCAAACTACTGAAAGAGCTGCTTCCTGTGTTTGGCCCTCTTATGTTGAACATAATAAACGGCTCACTATCCACCAGATGTGTACCAAACTCACTAAATGTGTCAGTAATAAAGCCTCTCCTGAAAACGCAAAACCTTGACCTAGAAAATATAAAAACTATCAGCCTATATTTAATCTTCCATTCCTCTCAAAATGTTTTGGAAAAGCTGTTGCGCAGCAACTCCCTGCCTTCCTGAAGATAAACAATGTATACGAAAAGCTTCAGTCTGGTTTTAGACCCCATCATAGCACTGAGACTGCACTCGTGAAGGTGGTAAATTACCGTTTAATGGTGTCAGACCAAGCTCCGAGATGGGACACCCTAATTGGTCTACACGGACAAGTTCTGGCCTGGTTTAGAGCTTATCTGTCGGAAACATTTCAGTTTGTCTCTGTGGATGGTTTGTTCTCTGACAAATCAATTGTATATTTCGGTGTTCCTCAAGGTTCCGTTTTAGGACCACTATTGTTTTCACTATATATTTTACCTCTTGGTGTTCTAATTCGGAAACATAATGTTAACTTTCACTGCTATGCGGACAATACACAACTGTACATTTTGATGAAACATGGTGAAACTCCAAAATTGCCCTCCCTGGAAGCCTGTGATTCATACATAAATGAAGTGGATGGCGGCAAATGTTTTACTTTTAAACTCGGACAAAACAGAGATGCTAGTTCTAGGTCCCAAGAAACAAAGACATCTTCTGTTGGATCTGACAATTAATCTTGATGGTTGTACAGTCGTCTCAAATAAAACTGTGAAGGACCTCGGTGTTACTCTGGACCCTGATCTCTCTTTTGAAGAACATATCAAGACTGTTTCAAGGCCAGCTTTTTTCCATCTACGTAACATTGCAAAAATCAGAAACTTTCTGTCCAAAAACTATGCAGAAAAATGTATCCATTATTTTGTCACTTCTAGGTTAGACTACTGCAATGACTACTTTCCGGCTACCCGGATAAATAAATACACTTCAAATTAGTTACTAAACACGGCTGCTAGAATCTTGACTAGAACCCCAAAATTGTATCATATTACTCCAGTGTTAGCCTCTCTACACTGGCTTCCTGTTAAGGCTATGGCTGATTTCAAGGTTTTACTGCTAACCTACAAAGCATTACATGTGTCACGACTTCTGCCGAAGTCGTTGCCTCTCCTTGTTCGGGCGGTGCTCGGCGTTCGACGTCACCGGTCTTCTAGCCATCATTGATCCTTTTTTTCATTTTCCATTGGTTTTGTCTTGTCTTCCCACACACCTGTTTTCAATCCCATTCATTACCTGTTGTGTATATAACCCTCTGTTTCCCCTCATGTCTTTGTCAGAGATTGTTTTATTGTCAGTGTAGTGTGTTTGTTTTATAGGTGCGCGTCGGGTCCTTGTACCCATGTTTGTTTGTTTGTTATGTACTTTGTGTTATGGAGCATACTCCGTGGACTTTATTAAAAGACTCCATTTTACACTCCATTTGACTCTCCTGCGCCTGACTTCCCTGCCACCTATTACACCTATGCATGACAACATGGGCTTGCTCATACCCATCTTTCCGATTTGGTCCCCCCGTACATACCTACACGTATGCTATGGTCACAAGACGCAGGCCTCCTTATTGTCCCTAGAATTTCAAAAAAAAAACAGCTGGAGGCAGGGCTTCCTCCTATAGAGCTCCATTTTTATGGAATGGTCTGCCTATCCATGTGAGAGACACAGACTCGGTCTCAACTTTTAAGTGTTCATTGAAGACTCATCCCTTCAGTAGTTTCTACAGTGGCTTGCAAGAGTATTCACCCCCCCCCCGTCATTTTTCCTATTTTGTTGCCTTACAAGCTAGAATTAAAATATATTGGGGGGGGGGGGTTCTATCATTTGATTTACACAACATGCCTACCACTTTGAAGATGCTAAATATTTTTTTATTGTGAAACAATACTTTGTAGAGCCACCTTTTGCAGCAATTACAGCTGTAAGTCTCTTGGGAAATGTCTATAAGCTTGGCATATCTAGCCACTGGGATTTTTTGCCCATTCTTCAAGGCAAAACTGCTCCAGCTCCTTCAAGTTGGATGGGTTCCGCTGGTGTACCGCAATCTTTAAATCATACCACAGATTATCAATTGAATTGAGGTCTGGGCTTTGACTAGGCCATTCCAAGACATTTAAATGTTTCCCCTTCCCCAACTTGAGTGTTGCTTTAGCAGTATGCTTAGGGTCATTGTCCTGCTGGAAGGTGAACCTCCGTCCCAGTCTCAAATCTCTTGAAGACTGAAACAGGTTTCCATGTATTTAGCACCATCCATCATTCCTTCAATTCTGACCAGTTTCCCAGTCCCTGCCGATGAAAAACATACACACTGCATGACGCTGCCACCACCATGCTTCACTGTGGAGATGATGTTCTCTGGGTGATGAGAGGTGTTGGGTTTGCAGGTTTGTTGTGGTGCCATATTCTTTCCATTTTTTATTAATGGATTTAATGGTGCTCCGTGGGATGTTCAAAGTTTCTGATATTTTTTTATAACCCAAACCTGATCTGTACTTCTCCACAACTTTGTCCCTGACCTGTTTGTAGAGCTCCTTGGTCTTCATGGTGCCCCTTGCTTGGTGGTGCCCCTTGCTTGGTGGTGTTGCAGACTCTGGGGCCTTTCAGAACAGGTGTATAGTATACATACTGAAATCATGTGACAGATCATGTGACACTTAGATTGCACACAGGTGGACTTTATTTAACTAATTATGTGACTCCTGAAGGTATTTGGTTGTACCAGATCTTATTTACTGGCTTCATAGCAAAGGGGGTGAATACATATTTTGTGTATGTCCATTACATGAAATCCAAATAAAAATCTATTTAAATTACAGGTTGTAATGCAACAAAACAGGAAAAATGCCAAGGGGGGTGAATACTTTTGCAAGGCACTGTATGATTGAGTGTAGTCTGGCCCAGGGGTGTGAAGGTGAACGGAAAGGCACTGGAGCGACGAACCACCCTTGCTGTCTCTGCCTGGCCGGTTCCCCTCTCTCCACTGGGATTCTCTGCCTCTAACCCTATTTCGGCAGCTGAGTCTCTGACTTCCTGTTGCTCTTCCATGCCGTCCCTAGAAGGGACGTCAGTTGAGTCATTGATGTGATCTTCCTGTCCGGGTTGGCGCACCCCTCTGGTTCGTGCCGTGGGTTTGATCTTCGTGGGCTATACTCTGCCTTGTCTCAGGGTAGTAAGTTGGTGGTTGAAGATATCCCTCTAGTGGTGTGGGGGCTGTGCTTTGGCAAAGTGGGTGGGGTTATATCCTGCCTGGTTGGCCCTGTCCGAGTGCATCGTCGGACGGGGCCACAGTGTCTCCCGACCCTTCCTGTCTCAGCCTCCAGTATTTATGCTGCAATAGTTTGTGTCGGGAGGCTAGGATCAGTCTGTTATATCTGGAGTATTTATCTTATCCGGTGTCCTGTGTGAATTTAAGTATGCTCCCTCTAATTCTCTCTGAGAACCTGAGCCCTAGGACCATGCCCCAGGACTACCTGGCCTGATGACTCCTCGCTGTCCCCTGTCTACCTGGCCGTGCTGCTGCTCCAGATTCCTGCGGCTATGGAACCCTGACCTGTTCACCGGACGTGCTACCCTGTCCCAGACCTGCTGTTTTCGACTCTCTCTACTGCACCTGCTGTCTCTAACTCTGAATGATCGGATTTGAAAAGCCAAGTGACATTTAATCCTGAGGTACTGACCTGTTGCACCCTCTACAACCACTGATTATTATTATTTGACCCTAATGGTCATCTATGAACCCTTGAACATCTTGGCCGTATTCTGTTATAATCTCCACTCGGCACAGCCAGAAGAGGACTGGCCACCCCTCAGAGTCTGGTTCCTCTCTTGGTTTCTACATCTGCATTGCTTGCTGTTTGGGGTTTTAGGCTGGGTTTCTGTATAGCTCTTTGTCGGCTGATGTAAAAAGGGCTTTATAAATACATTTAATTGAAATTTGATTGACTTACCAGGATTGTACCACTCTGGGTTCTCTGGAGTTTTTCCTATTTCAAAATGAACAAACAAACAGTTATTTTCAACTATGAGAATGCAAGATTGAACGTGTAAAGGTCACCAAACATTTCCCCAAACTCTGACTCCTAAATTAGGGTTTCTTGTAAAAATGGACAGAGGACTGTTTATGTTGGCCAACCGGTTCACGTTCAGACACTACACAAGAGACACTTTTGAATTGAAACTAAGGAGGAGCTAGGACAGGTTTACAATCACGTGGCCAGTGTGTGTGTGTGGTTACCACTGGGGATCTGGCAGACCCACTCCAGCCTGACGTCACAGTGAGTGTGTGTGTGTGTGTGTGTGTGTGTGTGTGTGTGTGTGTGTGTGTGTGTGTGTGTGTGTGTGTGTGTGTGTGTGTGTGTGTGTGTGTGTGTGTGTGTGTGTGTGTGTGTGTGTGTGTGTGTGGTTACCACTGGGGATCTGGCAGACCCACTCCATCCTGACGTCACAGTGAGTGTGTGTGTGTGTGTGTGTGTGTGTGTGTGTGTGTGGTTACCACGGGGGATCTGACAGACCCACTCCAGCCTGACGTCACAGTGAGTGTGTGTGTGTGTGTGTTTGTGTCTGTGGTTACCACGGGGGATCTGACAGACCCACTCCAGCCTGACGTCACAGTGAGTGTGTGTGTGTGTGGTTACCATGGGGGATCTGACAGACCCACTCCAGCCTGACGTCACAGTGTGTGTGTGTGTGTGTGTGTGTGTGTGTGTGTGTGTGTGTGTGTGTGTGTGTGTGTGTGGTACCACTGGAGATATGGCAGACCCACTCCAGCCTGACGTCACAGTGTGTGTGTGTGTGTGTGTGTGTGTGTGTGTGTGTGTGTGTGTGTGTGTGTGTGTGTGTGTGTGTGTGTGTGTGTGTGTGGTTACCACTGGGGATCTGGCAGACCCACTCCAGCCTGACGTGTGTGTGTGTGTGTGTGTGTGTGTGTGTGTGTGTGTGTGTGTGTGTGTGTGTGTGTGTGTGTGTGTGTGTGTGTGTGTGTGTGTGTGTGTGTGTGTGTGTGTGGTTACCACTGGAGATATGGCAGACCCACTCCAGCCTGACGTCACAGTGTGTGTGTGTGTGTGTGTGTGTGTGTGTGTGTGTGTGTGTGTGTGTGTGTGTGTGTGTGTGTGTGTGTGTGTGTGTGTGTGTGTGTGTGTGGTTACCACTGGGGATCTGGCAGACCCACTCCAGCCTGACGTGTGTGTGTGTGTGTGTGTGTGTGTGTGTGTGTGTGTGTGTGTGTGTGTGTGTGTGTGTGTGTGGTTACCACGGGGGATCTGACAGACCCACTCCAGCCTGACGTCACAGTGGAATGGGGTGGCGTAGAACGGCAGAGGAGGGAATTCATGCATCAGGAAGACAAAAAAACTCTTTAAGGTTCCTTTCAGTGTCTGGTTAAAGAGAGAGAGAGAAAGAGACATTTGTTTCAAGACTACAAACCATTTCAGCATACCACTGCTGGCTTGCTTCTGAAGCTAAGCAGGGTTGGTCCTGGTCAGTCCCTGGATGGGAGACCAGATGCTGCTGGAAGTGGTGTTGGAGGGCCAGTAGGAGGCACTCTTTCCTCTGGTCTAAAAAATATCCCAATGCCCCATGGCAGTGATTGGGGACACTGCCCTGTGTAGGGTGCTGTCTTTCGGGAAGGGAAGTTAAACGGGTGTCCTGTCTCGCTGAGGTCATTAAAAAGATCCCATGACACTTATTGTAAGAGTAGGGGTGTTAAACCTGGTGTCCTGGCTAAATTCCCAATCTGGCCCTCAAACCATCACGGTCACCTAATAATCCCCAGTTTACGATTGGCTAATTCACCCCCTTCCTCTCCCCTGTAACTATTCCCCAGGTCGTTGCTGCAAATGAGAACTTACCTGGTAAAATAATGGACAAATAAATAAAATCAATATGACAACTGTAGACAGATATTCATCGCCAACATGTTTCTGTACCCTGGAGCCAGTGGCTTTTATAGGTAGTAAAACTCCTGGCCCTGATGATAATGACAGTGCAAAAGATGTAGTGAAATGGAGCATGTGATGTAGGAGGAAGCTGACATGGACACAGAATGAGGGCGGGTTTAAGTAGTGACAACTGCCACGACCGCCCACCAGCAGCTGCTCTGCAGTGTTGCGGCTGTATTCCAGTATCTGAACCAACCCACCTTAAAGGCTGTGCAGCCCCGGTTGTACTCGTCATCCTCGTGGAACTCTTGGGGGAAAATGGTCATGGACACCTTCGGATGAATCACAACATGTATATTATAATAATGGTTACTTATTATAGTTACACACAAGAGGTACAATGTTTTTGTCCTCTACTCACAGGCCTGTTGTCGCTCCACTCCCAGGAACCAGCAGCTGGGTTTCTCCTGTTCAGCCCCACCCAGAAGAACCGGTCATCACTGGGACAGACAGGACACAAACACTGTTAACAAACAATTCATTCTCACATCTTTTTGGGGGGTTTATTATAATTTTTGTGTGCTCAAAAGGCAGTGTTTAAACAATCTTCCAGTGTCTTAAGTATATTGTTGCTAGTGAATGCACCTTCCCCCTGCAGAGCATTGCAGGACAAACAGGGTGTGTCCTGGTATGAACCATACATGTTACTTTAGACTGGAATCAGCATAAAGACGATGATCCTGTGTGAATTTGAAAACACAGATGTGTGTGGTAACTGTGTTGGGTGTTGGGGACAGTTACAGTGGTGGGAACAAGAGCGGTGTGTAAGCTCTGACCTACGAGTGATATGGCAGTGTGGTGTGTACTGCATAAAGCTGGCATTAAGTTGCTGTTGTTGGAATGTGACTATAAACATACATTCACATTGTTTAGTTGAGGTGGCTAGACCAGTTTGACTATTGAGTTTGTGTTATCGCTGAGATTAAAAGAATGACGTGTGTGCGTGCATGTGAGCATATGCGCAAGTGGTAGGTGCAGCGTGTGTGTGTGTGTGCATGCAAGGGCCCCTACCTGATGGAGTCTCTCATAACATAGTGTAGGGCTTTCATCTCCTGTGGGTGGTTGAAGCTGGGAAGATGGGCCCCCAGGGCCTCACAGAACCTCTCTGCCTCCTCCCAGGACCGCTTACGACTCAGCCTCTCCTCGTGGAACACCTGGCACCGCATTGCCATGGTTACCAATACTAACACACCAAGACCCTACGGTAATGTTGTTATAACACACTAACATACCGCAATCGGGTCACCATGAGACCTCAATGTGCAACGACACAGTAACTTAAACCAACACGGTCACTAAGGCGCATCGAGGGGACACTGCTGAGTGAAGTAAACTGAATCTGCCTCAATTCATTTCAAGGACACACACAAGCCTACACATACCTTGTAGCAGTAGGAAATGCCAGGCCTGGATGTCCATCCATCGGGACAGGGGAGGTTAGGGTCAGGCTCAGGCTCTAGGGGCTGTGGAGCGGCGATGTCTCTCTTACAGATGGAGCCAGCTTTAAACATGGTGCAGTTCTTTACCATCCATTTACCCAGAGGATTGGCTGTGGACATCACTGCACAGCCCCCTGCTAGGGCTGAAACACACACACACACAGACACACACGTAAGCAACTCGCATACACACATATGTAACACACACAGACACACACGTAACTCAGGCACACCAATCACTCGTTTCTCTCCACTTCTGACCACTGAAACCCCAACAAGGTTAAACCCTCATCCAATTACAGAATACTTCTCAGTCGGGACTAACCTGGTTCAAACACGCCCCAGTTGGTGTATGTGACGTTGGTTTCCGAGCCATCCTGAGCGACCCACTGGTACTCCCCTGAAGTCTTTATGTCCTGGAGGCCCGTCCAGAAATACTGTCTCTTTACGTTGATCTCTTCTGCAAGGAGTCTATTGATGAAGGCCTGCTCAAACCTGTGGAGAACACATTGAAGAACGATTGAGCCTTGCGTCCTAAATGGCACCCTATTCCCTATATAGTGCACTACTTTAGACTTTGCAAGAGGGAACAAGACAATTAGTGAGACCGCACTGAATGTTGAGAGTTGATGTGGAATGCTGTTGGGTTTTGGCACCCTTCCAAGGCAATTTCTCTGAAATACAGCGTTGACTTTACAGTGACTGGACAATACAGAGCTAAAAGGAGGAATGAAAGAGAAAACTAGGAATGGCTGTACCTGTTGTTTATGGTGAGGTCACACCTGTCCCTGAACGACACTTCTTTAGAGTCCACTTTGTAGCACGAGTTCCCATGTCTCCTCCAGTCCTTCAGGAAGGTGAAGAGATGTAAACAAAACGAATAAATGAAATCAATAATCATTGAACTGTTACCCTACAGCTAGATGCCATTTGTTGTTTGTCCTCAGAAAACAAAAGAATAAATTAAACAAATTAAATCAATCAAAAGAGCTTGACAAGGTACAGCGTGTCCTGGGAAGAGGAGGTTGGGGCTGGGGAACAATGCTTACCCCTTCAGGAGGGCATCCTGTCGTAGAAGACTCGTTCACCTCTCCTTTCTTCTGACACATGAAAGGCAGCTCCTGGGTACAGCTCCCAACCCTCCAGCCATGAGACTGGAAACAGAAAAAGGAGATAAAGGCATGGGTCGAGAGATACCGTACATAGACTTCCTATAGGGGTTGTAAATGCCCAACATATAAGGTCTGCTATGAGTACAATGTCATGTTGATGAAATGAAGTGAGCAATGCCTATTTCTTAGCAAATGGCTAGCCTGTCAAAGCATGTTATTGTTGAAACATATCCAGAAGTAAACAAGCAAGATCTGTTGTAGGCTAAACCATCTTGCATAATGATTACACACACACACACACACACACACACACACACACACACACACACACACACACACACACACACACACACACACACACACACACACACACACACACACACACACACACACACACACACACACACACACACACACACACACACACACACACACACACACACCTCTCCAAAGTAGTAGACACAGTGAGAGTGTCCTGAGGGTTGGATAGGATGATTCCTGTCCCAGTAGGTGAAGGAGACAGGTGTCTCGTCAACCCAGCTAAGGATGGCTGGGTTCCCCGTCCCGTTCAGACCGATCCACACACCCAACACATCCCGTGATTGGTTTCCCTGAGTGTGCGGTGTACCTGCATGGAACTGAGTGCTGATCATCTCCATGCTGTCCAGGCTGTGTAGACTGACCAGGCCTCCTCCGATGGTCTTACAGTAATTTTCGGCCTGATCAAACATCTTTGGTTCATCCGTCACCAGCTTGTAACAGAACATGTTCCAAGGGGCCCAGCCCTCGTCACATATGGTGGATTTATACACCAAAGGCTCTGCAGAGAAAAACAAGATCAAGAAAAGATAGATAGAAATAATATTGTGTGAGTTAAAAGGCTAGGATGGCCTGACATGTAAATCAAACATTTGAGCACTTGGAAGAGCACTCTAAAGATAAAAAACAGAGGGAAAAATACAGTTGAATTGAGTTGCAAATCTAGGATGGCCTTCAAATGTAAAGTGCTTCAGCACCTTGGAAAAGTGCTACATAAATCTCTTTGGCAGAGGACAGAAATACAGAGTATCTAATTGGAGGATAAAAGAGTAAGACCTTCCCTATTAATGTGATAAACTGGTCGACTCTCACCTGTTGCTACCGACTGGGTGACGTTGACGTTTTTCTTACAGATGTAGGGAAGTTTTTTATCGCAGATCTCACTCTCGTAGTAGTTTTTCGAATTCATGAATCCACAGTCTGACTCCCTAAGGATCGATGTGTGTAGCATCCCTACACACACACACACACACACACACACACACACACACACACACACACACACACACACACACACACACACACACACACACACACACACACACACACACACACACACACACACACACACACACACACACACACACACACACACACTCTTAGTTTAGCTTTCCTAATGAACCAGCAAATCAGTAGTTATTTCTGTTTGTTTATCAAAGTTAGCAGGCTTGCTCATTGATACTGCTTTGTAGTAAACTCCTCGGTACTGAGGGTTGACAAAAACACAACCCAGAGAGGTCAAAGGGCTCTGAGGAAGGACAGTGACTGTCACGCCCTTGTGTATTTATACCTGTGTTCTCTGTTGCCAGTTTTCTCCTGTCTTGTCTTAATTCCTGTTTTCTAGTTTTTCTAGTGACCCCTCTGCCTGACCTGACCCTGCCTGCCGTCTTGTACCTTTACCCCACTATTCTGGATTACCAACCTATGCCTGACCTGACCCTGACGGCCGTCTTGTACCTTTACCCCACTATTCTGGATAACCAACCTCTGCCTGACCTGACCCTGACGGCCGTCTTGTACCTTTACCCCACTATTCTGGATTACCAAACTCTGCCTGACCTGACCCTGCCTGCAGTCTTGTACCTTTACCCCACTATTCTGGATTACCAACCTCTGCCTGACCTGACCCTGACTGCCGTCTTGTACCTTTACCCCACTATTCTGGATTACCAACCTCTGCCTGACCTGACCCTGCCTGCAGTCTTGTACCTTTACCCCACTATTCTGGATTATCGACCTCTGCCTGACCTGACCTGACCCTGCCTGCCGTCTTGTACCTTTACCCCACTATTCTGGATTATCGACCTCTGCCTGACCAGACCCTGCCTGCAGTCTTGTACCTTTACCCCACTATTCTGGATTATCGACCTCTGCCTCACCTGACCTGACCCTGCCTGCCGTCTTGTACCTTTACCCCACTATTCTGGATTACCAACCTCTTCCTGACCTGACCCTGACGGCCGTCTTGTACCTTTACCCCACTATTCTGGATTACCAACCTCTGCCTGACCTGACCCTGCCTGCAGTCTTGTACCTTTACCCCACTATTCTGAATTATCGACCTCTGCCTGACCTGACCCTGCCTGTCATCCTGCACCTTTGCTCCTGTTGTTGTAATAAACATTGTTACTTCGAAACATGAACCGTGATAATGACGTCATCACCACTCTGACACAGCAGTCGCCCCAAATGGCAGCCTATTCCCATATACAGTGCACTCCTTTTGACTAGGCCACGTGCTAATGGTTATATACAGAGGCCCATTCAGGCAAGTTGACTTGTTGTTCAAGCTCGTTCACGACAGTCCTCAAGCACACACACTGCCTGTCCCTGTGCAGTGCTGCATTCAGTCACAACAACCCTGCCTGCCTGCTCACAACACAACACTGGCCTCTGTGTTTCCCTGGTGGCATTGTGACACAGGCTGGAGAATGAGATGGGTGCCAGGCAGTAGGGTGGTATGATTGTGGCATACCGTACCAACCAATGCATGTACTATACAGTATATGTGCCACGGCTATATCGTTGTACTATAAATAGTTGTAACCTAGTTGTGACATTGCTATACATGTATATGTACCATAGTACCATATATGTACCATAGTTGTACCATGGTTATTACATAGTTGTACCACAGTTGTACAAAGTACCATGCTGACGTCCTCACCGTCGTCCCAGCGCACGTCGTTGAGGGGTGAGCCGTCTGACCACTGCCAGCCCTGAGACGAGTCCAGCTGGTGTAGGCCGATCCACATCCTGTCTGGCCTGCTGTTATGGGCCACGTCCACTTCAGTCCACACAGAACAGAGACGAGACAAGATTAGACAAGCTAATCTAGCTACAAAGTAAATGACGGAATCTTCATTTTTACTGACCTTGAGGGCATATATCATATCGGCAATTAGTCAATAAAAAAATAGCTATGTTTTACCCCCTCTTAACAGTCAGGGAAATAGGTTCCTTATATGTCTTCTAACCTGGGATAATAGTGTAATAATGATAGATGGTGATGGCTCTGAACAATAACAGTTGTGCTTGCTGTGCAGTGTCTCTCCTCTAAAAGCTTCCTTGTATAAATCTCCCTCTCTGTAATCCAATGAGATCAAATAACATCTGCAAAGTGCACCATCCTGCAGTGCACACAAAGACTTTCCTTTCCTGTGTGGTGAAGGAACAGTCATAGAGAAAGAGCTGTGGCTGCTCTCTTTCTCTGAGGGTGTGGGTGCGTGCGCCCGCTCAAACCGCAGCTGCTGCCAAAACTGAAGTGAAAGTATGAAAACTGACAATGACTCGTGATATGTATGTATTTTTGTTTCTAAACAATTGAGAGTGTAATTCCAGTGTGTCTAATCCTGAAAGTACAGGCACAAATACTACACTATAAACTCCTACACTACAATACTATTTTTGTGCCAAGTAGTTGTAGTCCCAAGTACTGTAGCCCCAATTACTTCCAAGTAAGTAGTATGTGCCAAGTAGTTGTAGTCCCAAGTACTGTAGCCCCAATTAATTCCAAGTAAGTAGTATGTGCCGAGTAGTTCCAAGTATTGCATCTTTGCAGTACATGATTCATATTACTCTTCCTGTAATACAGGTTTGGGATGTTTGTTTTGTTTGAATGAGGCCATAGACAGCCACTATAGTGGAAGGCAGTCTTACAGATGGGGAAGGCTTGGTCCTCTGAGCTGGAGACGCTGAGCAGGTCAGCTCCCTGGCTGCGACAAGAGTCCAGCGCTTCCTGCCATGTCACCGCGACCTGGGACACAAACTCATAACAGGGTCCCTCCTCAGGGCCATCAAACAGGGCCTTGCAGCCTTCCTCTGTGAGAGAGATCAGAGAGGGGTTTCAGAATTGAGGTAGTATGTGTGTGTGTATGTGTGTGTGTGTGTATATGTCGAGGGTTTTGTGCGTATCCAACAATACCGCTGAACACATTGTTTTGCTCCAGCATTTCTCAACTAGCATCCAACAGACAAATGTATCGTTCCATATTTCAGGAAAACTTATCGTCAAACATATGCCAAATAAAAACAGTGTCTGAACTAGAGGTCGACAGATTATGATTTTTCAACGCCGATACCAATACCGATTTATTGGAGGACCAAACAAAGCAGACACCGATTAATAGGACGATTTAAAAAAAATGTATTTGTAATAATGACAATTACAACAATACTGAATGAACACTTACTTTAACTTAATATAATACATCAATAAAATAAATTTAGCCTCAAATAAATAATGAAACATGTTCAATTTGGTTTAAATAATGTAAAAAAACTAAGTGTTGGAGAAGAAAGTAACAGTGCAATATGTGCCATGTAAGAAAGCTAATGTTTAAGTTCCTTGCCCAGAACATGAGAACATATGAAAGTTGGTGGTTCCTTTTAACATGAGTCTTCAATATTCCCAGGTAAGAAGTTTTAGGTTGAGGTTATTATAGGACTATTTCTCTCTATACCATTTGTATTTCATATACCTTTGACTATTGGATGTTCTTATAGGTACTTTAGTATTGCCAGTGTAACAGTATAGCTTCTGTCCCTCTCCTCGCTCCTACCTGGGCTCGAACCAGGAACACATCGATAACATACACCCTCGAAGCAGATTTACCCATACAGAGCAAGGGGAACAACCACTCCAAGTCTCCGAGCGAGTGATGTCTGAAAAGCTATTAGCGTGCACACCGCTAACTTGCTAGCCATTTCACCTCGGTTACACCAGCCTCATCTCGGGAGTTGATAGGCTTGAAGTCATAAACAGCTCAATGCTTGAAGCACAGTGAAGAGCTGCTGGCAAAACGCACTAAAGTGCTGTTTGAATGAATACTTACGAGCCTGCTGGTGCCTACCATCGCTCAGGCAGACTGATCTATCAAATCATAGACTTAGTTATAACATAATAACACACAGAAATATGAGCTTTAGGTCATTAATATGGTCGAATCCGGAAACTATCATTTCGAAAACAAGACGTTTATTCTTTCAGTGAAATACGGAACCATTACGTATTTTATCTAACGGGTGGCATCCATAAGTCTAAATATTCTTGTTACATTGAACAACCTTCAATGTTATGTCATAATTACGTAAACTTCTGGCAAATTAGGTGGCCCAAACTGTTGCATATACACTGACTCTGCGTGCAATGAAAGCAAGAGAAGTGACACAATTTCACTTGGTTAATATTGCCTGCTAACCTGGATTTCTTTTAGCTAAATATGCAGGTTTAAAAATGTATACTTCTGTGTATTGATTTTAAGAAAGGCAATGATGTTTATGGTTAGGTACACCATAAGCAACGACTGTCCTTTGTCACGAATACGCACCGCATCGATTATATGCAACGCAGGACACACTAGATAAACTAGTAATATCATCAACCATGTGTAGTTAACTAGTGATTATGATTGATTTATAAGATAAGTTTAATGCTACCTAGCAACTTATCTTGGCTTCTACTGCATTCGCGTAACAGGCAGTCTCCTCGTGGAGTGCAATGTAATCAAGTGGTTAGAGTGTTGGACTAGTCAACTGTAAGGTTGCAAGATTGAATCCCAGAGCTGACAAGGTAAAAAATCTGTTGTTCTGCCCCTGAACAAGGCAGTTAACCCACCGTTCCTAGGCCGTCATTGAAAATAAGAATGTGTTCTCTACTAGTACTAGTTCCAGTAATCATTATATGTGAAGGGAAACGGTACAAGAAGACAAGTAGTAGATTGATTCCAGAATCATGATTTGTGTCTATAAACGTACCATGTTTTAAACAATATCCCATTATTTTGTCAGCGTCAAAGTCGGAGGTTGTGGAACACCAGTATAGTCCAGGTGATTGGTCGTCGGGGAGGCACTCGTGGAACCAGCTGCCGTTGTAGTGGAAGGGAAACTCACAGGGCTCCCCGGTCGACGTCCCATTGGTGGTGTGGACAACTTTGGGTAGAGGAGAAAAATAATTAGAATGAATCCCATGGCACCCATTTCAAATGAGTTTATTAGGAATATTGGAGGCAGTATTCAATCTGGACATATCTAAAGATACAACCTCACACAGTTTGAGTGTCAACTCAACTGGATTTAGTATGTAGGACAGGTCTGTGTACAGGTCCTTAATGTAGGACACAGAACACATTGAATACAAAAGCTGCTGCTTTCAATGGAGGGCCAGAGTTTAGATCATGTTAAACTGTATCATTTAGCAGAAGGCTACTGGCAAACAACTGGCATACAGTGCCATAGATACGATTTCAAATGGAACAGGGTCAAGGGTATTTATTTAATGTGATGCGCAGGGGGCGTCAATTGGGTATGGCACAGTATGGCAGTCACCATACCCTAGTTCAACACCAACAATTTAAAATAGGCGACTAAAATCATTCTAATGCAAATGCAGTTTAGCAATATTTGCGGGCTAGCATTAGAACTGTGGACAGCTCTGAGGCAGGCTGTCTATCGCTAGTAGAGAACATGTTTTAGGACGCCTCTGAGCGAGAGGAAAGGCTGCAGTGAACTATCGCTAGTAGAGAACATGTTTTAGGACGCCTCTGAGCGAGAGGAAAGGCTGCAGTGAACTATCGCTAGTAGAGAACATGTTTTAGGACGCCTCTGAGCGAGAGGAAAGGCTGCAGTGAACTATCGCTAGTAGAGAACATGTTTTAGGACGCCTCTGAGCGAGAGGAAAGGCTGCAGTGAACTATCGCTAGTAGAGAACATGTTTTAGGACGCCTCTGAGCGAGAAGAAAGGCTGCAGTGAACTATCGCTAGTAGAGAACATGTTTTAGGACGCCTCTGAGCGAGAGGAAAGGCTGCAGTGAACTATCGCTAGTAGAGAACATGTTTTAGGACGCCTCTGAGCGAGAGGAAAGGCTGCAGTGAACTACGCAACTTTTCTCTCAAAACAGTGCAGAGGTGGAAAATGGCTGTAGATAGCTAGAAAACTGCCGTTTGACTTGAAAGGAAACAAAACTAGAGTTTTGTGTGTAGCTGCTAACCGCTGTATGACATGTGTTCGTAGATAGTTAAGTCCCCTATCGACTGAGCCAAATGAACCTACAGCAGCCAAGGTGATAAAGGCTGGAGTCAATTAAGCTGTTCTCCAAATTGCATTTTAGAGTTTTTAAAATTGTGCAGAAATGCAGCAAATGAGCTTCAACTTGATAAACAAAAATCCCTTTGCCCCTGTCACGTTACCATACCCTACGTTTAGCCTTGCTGAGTCATATTAGCCATGTTAACAAACACGGTTACAAGGAAGACTATGCTAATTCTGGTTGGAAAGGCTCCCCTTCAATTCCAAACGGAACTAATAAAACATCTGACGGCCAAGCAAAGGACAGTGCACCTGAACATTAGCATACAACAGACCATGCTAAATCTATTGTCTCCAAGTGATACCGGATGTTGTTCAGAAAGATATTCTGGAAAGGTACACTACCGTCCAAAAGTTTGGGGTCACTTAGAAATGTCCTTGTTTAAAAAAGAATGTTTTTTAAATGGTCCATTTAAAACAACATCAAATTGATCCGAAATACAGTGTAGACATAGTTAATGTTGTAAATGACTATTGGAGCTTGAAATGGCTGATTTTGAATGGTATATCTACAGAGTCCCATTATCAGCAACCATCACTCCTGGGTTACAATGGCACGTTGTGTTAGCTAATCCAAGTTTATTATTTTAAAAGCCTAATTGATCATTAGAAAACCACCTTTGCAGTTATGTTAGCGCAACTGAAAACTGTTGTGCTAATTAAAGAAGCAATAAAACTGGCCTTCTTTGGACTAGTTGAGTATCTGGAGCATCAACATTTGTGGGTTCAATTACAGACTCAAAATGGCCAAAAATAAAGAACTTTCTTCTGAAACTCGTCAGTCTATTCTTGTTCTGAGAAATTAAGGTTATTCCATGCGAGAAACTGCCAAGAAACTGAAGATCTCGTACAATGTTGTGTACTACTCCCTTCACAGAACAGCGCAAACTGGCTCTGACTAGAATAGAAAGAGGAGTGGGAGGTCCCAGTGCACAACTGAGCAAGAGGACAAGTACATTAGAATGTCTAGTTTGAGAAACAGATGCCTCACAAGCCCTCAACTGGCAGCTTCATTGAACAGTACCCGCAAAACACCAGTCTCAACGTCAACAGTGAAGAGGCGACTCCGAGATGCTGGTCTTCTAGGCAGAGTTGCAAAGAAAAAGCCATATCTCAGACTGGCCAATAAAAAGAAAAGATTAAGATGGGCAAAAGAACACAGACACTGGACAGAGGAAGATTGGAAAAAAGTGTTATGGACAGACACATCTAAGTGTGAGGTGTTCGGATCACAAAGAACATTTGTGAGATGCAGAAAAAAAATGAAAAGATGCTGGAGGAGTGCTTGACCACATCTGTCAAGCATGGTGGAGGCAATGTGATGGTCTGGGGGTGCTTTGGTGGTGGTAAAGTGGGAGATGTGTACAGGGTAAAAGGGATCTTGAAGAAGGAAGGCTATCACTCCATTTTGCAATGCCATGCTATACCCTGTGTACGGCGCTTAATTGGAGACAATTTCCTCCTACAGCAGGACAGTGACCCAAAGCACAGTTCCAAACTATGCAATAACTATTTAGGGAAGAAGCAGTCAGCTGGTATTCTGTCTATAATGGAGTGGCCAGCACAGTCACCGGATCCTATTGAGCTGTTGTGGGAGCAGCTTGACCGTATGGTATGTAAGAAGTGCCCATCAACGGAATCCAACTTGTGCAAGGTGCTTCAGGAAGTATGGGGTGAAATCTCTTCAGATTACCTCAACAAATTGACAACTAGAATACCAAAGGTCTGCAAGGCTGTAATTGCTACAAACGGAGGATTCTTTGACAAAAGCAAAGTTTGAAGGACACAATTATTATTTCAATTAAAAACCATTATTTAAAACCTTGTCAACATCTTGACTATATTTCCTATTCATTTTGCAACTCATTTCATGTATGTTTTCAAAGAAAATAAGAACATTTCGAAGTGACCCCAAACTTTTGAACGGTAGTGTATATCTAAGTTCAGCGCATTCTTGTAAAATGTGGCTAGAGGTTTTATACATGTAAATAAGCATAGATAGTTTTGCCCATCTCATGTAGGCCTATGTTTATTATATTCTATTATGCTCTATTCTATTCCATTAGGAGAATAAGCCGCTCAGAGGGCAGAACACACTCACTGCGCATCGGCCGCTGGCAGATATTATCGGTCGACTCATCCCTCCTCCAGGCGTCTGAGGAGTCACGCTTGGCACTGACCAGCCCGTCGGTCACCGTGAGGCCCATCTGGTCTACCGTATAGACGGCCCCGTCCAGGCAGCGCCACAACAGCATGGTGTTCTCCATGGGGCTACAGCTGAACAGAGACAGGGCCTTGGTCTTCTCCTCCAGACCCAAGCACTGGGACGTGCCCACGTGGAAGAGACGGTGGCCGGACCCCCACTTCCACTGGGACCCCCTGGTGCCGTCACACTCCCCCAGGGTCACGTTGAACCCGGACCCTCCAGACTTAGCCCCTGCTATCCCGGAAACTCCAGTCCCAGACGTGGACGTAGCTACCAGGCACTTCCCTGTGCTCACATGCTGTATGGTGAAGGTGTCGTTACCTGGAAATGATCATGAACATGAGTAAATATAGTGATATTATAGTCATAATAAAAGTGTTAGTAAGTATAGTGACATCACTACAACGATATAAGTTCACTCAACAAAATATTTTAGTATGTTTACAATAGATTCTTGTATCACTACTCATTAGAATGCTTGGTCGATATCTACAACGTCCCATCTAATTGTCAGCTTAGCTGCTGGTTATCTTTTCCTAAATACAGCTTGCCGTGGAGGCAGGGAACCAAGACTCAATTTCAAGGCAATCAACAAGTCAGATAAGCAAAAAAGCATCATCTAAACATGCAAGGGGTCTATTGGGCCTGTGCTTTTCATGGTCTCCAACATTGATTGCTGATAATATTCTCAGTGTGCAGGCCAATTGCTTTTATCCTGCATCATGCGGCAGCCTTAAATCCATTAAAAACATTCTACCAACAATACAGAGTGGTTTTATCATTTCCTAATCTGGACTAAAGAATTTCATTGAATTAGAGGCCAATTGAATACAACTGGGTATGATGTTTCACTCTGAAACACTTTCGATGAGCTGAAAATAGCCTTTATTTTCAACAATTAGATACAGTATAAAGTGTGCAAATGTGAACGTGCATGTGGAATAAGGAAGACCATATAAGGAACTATTAAACAGTAAACAACATAAAATTAAATGGTTTAATTCTCCATAATGTATTGACCTGATTTACTGAACAAACTAGGAAGAAAAACTCAACTGACAGTAGCTGTCGTAAATGTAAAACCATAAACGATATCATGTGTACTGTATAATTGTCACGCCCTGATCTGTTTCCCCTGTCTCTGTGATTGTCTCCACCCTCCTCCAGGTGTCATCTGTTTTCCCCATTAGTCCCCAGTGTATTTATCCCTGTTTCCTGTCTCTCTGTGCCAGTTCATCTTGTTTTGCCAAGTCAACCAGCGGTTTTTCTAGCTCCTATTTTTCACCGTTCTCCTGGTTTTGACCCTTGCCTGTCCTGACCACTCTGCCTGTTCTGACCTCGAGCCTGCCTATCGCCTGGTACTGTTTGGACTCTGACCTGTTTTATGAACTCTCGCCTGTCCCTGACCTGCCTTTTGCCCACCTCTTTTGTTCTAATAAATATCAGAGCTTAACCATCTGCCTCCTGTGTCTGCCTTTGGGTCTCGCCTTGTGCCTTTACAATAATAGGTTAGCAGTTGAACTCAGAAGCAAAACAGACTGCATCTCTGAGTTGAACATATTCAGCCTATGATGAGCATGAGATTAGCTATTTATAGGCTGGTACTGCAACATTGTGTATGTCTAATAAGGTGGCCTATGCTCATTAAAGAGAGGCTTACTGGGAGAGAGCGAGAGAACTGTAACATGTGATCATGCAAACTGTTTTTACAGTTACACCAATAAGGACCACATCCTGCAACATTTGGATCACTTCAACTGCATGCAACCTTGCAGCAATGACTTTGCACCATTGTACCAAATACTCAATAGCAGTGTTGCCAACTAATTTTCAGGGTAAGTTGCTAGAGGCAGGTTGATTTGTTGCTAAATGACGTTGTGATGTCATTGCGTGACATTACACAATAATGTTACTCAAATTGACTGGCCATCTCGTCAAAAAATCTGATTTGACATTTGTTCAGGTACAGACTCCCACTCTTTTCTGTACAATTTTGATTGAGACATGTTGATTGGTGTTGTAAGTTATGTTCAAGATCAAACATTCGTGACCAACTTTATTCATTGGGTTTTGCTCGTAGAATCCATACTCTGCTGCTGCAGTCAGCCAACAATGATTTGCAATTTACTGAAATTGCTGCTACCTGAGCACGGGCTGCTGACGTCACTCACAACGCACTTTTGCAGCCAGGCACGTGTGTTGTGACTGAGTGTGTGACAGAGAAAATCATTTGTGTGTCATTTAGAGGGAAAATGCATGCATTTTAGCGTTTGAGTCACTTTTCAAAAGTTGCTAAAATTTCCAAATACATTTTTAAATGTAGCCACATTTGTTGCTAGGTGATGTTTGAAAAAAAGTTGCCAGGGTCGTCTGAAAAATTGCTAAATCTAGCAGCAAATTTCAAGAGGTCGTTATTTTAATTATGATGGATATACTTTATAAAATGGTCATTACGCATTTTGAATGCAGATGCGAAATTAGGAAATTAATTATACGGCAAGCGTACGTTACTTCCTGCTTTTTAAATTGAACAAAGGGGCTTGAAGTCCCATTATTGAACCTAAACCCCATTCAAAACAATAATGTGCTTACCACGGACTCTCTAAATAGCAGTTGAGCCTATGGAAACGAGATTATCGTTCAACGAGTTGAGCCAGGAACGGGGCGCGCATGCCTAGTGATGAAAATGGAAAGCACCCTACTTACCGGAATATGTAGTTGATGCGCAAGTTCCAAAACAAATCGTTTTATCACAAAAGAATAAGAAAAAACATAGGTAAAATGTTGCTTGGAGTGTCATTTTCTCTAATGGTTATAATACCACGTATTCTCTATTCGGATCCACACGTCTCCAGGAGCCAGCCTACAGTTTGCGCATACCCAATTCTGCGTTTTAAAGTAACAAGAGCCTACTTTAAACTTGTTGACTGACAGTTGGTTGTGACTCCTCAAGTCCGCTTCCTAGGCTGTTACGGTGTTCTGCGTTTTTCCGCATGGAAGATTGCAAGCTTGTGATTCGCCAATAATCAACTACGCATAACAGGACCACTCCCAGTCCGCGAACTGAAAATTACAACTGAATTGATGTTATTTTGCAATATAATACACAATTCACAGTACGTGTGTATTATGCTGAGTCAACGACAAACGACACTGATAAACAAAGAAAAGTATGTTGATGCTGCGTCTCCGACTATCATAAGCCACTGTCAATTCTCTCAAAGACAAGCAAATAAGAACAGCAATGAAAATCATGCAGTGAATCATCTCAACCATGAAGCCTGCATTCTCAGCCAACAACAACCGTCAGGCCAGTCCGTAGATGCCATTGCCAGACAAAATCATTTCTCCCAAATGATACCCTATTCCCTATATAGTGTACTACATTTGACCAGAGCCCTATGTGTCCTCTTCAAAAGTAGTGCACTAAATAGAGAATAGGATGCCATTTGGAACCTAAAGAGAGACCCACGAGTCCATCCTACTCACTTCTCCCTCATCCACATGATGTCACCCCTGCCCTAGTCCCTCACCACACAGCATCTCAATGCAAAAAGACAATATTCGGATACCACCCCCACAGTGCACTGCAGACCATCTCAATGCAGACGACTCATTTCAAAGCCAACGTGGTATAGCAAGACACAGTTCAGATACAACTTGGATACAGCTTCATTTTATTTACACTGAAGGCACATAGCATGTGTTACAAACATTATCAATACAAAATAACAAAAGACAGTAAACATTTTCAAGCATCCGTGTTATCCTCTTTCATGTATTTCTTTCCACACAACAGAAAAACCTACATCAACATATTTCATATCTAATAACTCTGTGTACCCAATATAGAACAACTACAACAGGTAACACAGCAAAGACTGTACCTCATAATTAACAACCCGCACATCAGTCTACTTAGAATACTGGATTAATTCTCAAAGAGCTACCATTTACATAACAGCACTTTGTTACATCATTTTTGTTTCATCAATAAAGGTTTCTTTACTCCTACAATTTGACAAACGTGTGGACCAAATGAACAAAATGGAAGTGAATGACAAATATTTTTCTCGTAACGATAAATAATAAAACATAAATAAATGCCTGCATTTTTCTCTTTACTTTTTCTTCCCTTCCTCTTATGAATATCATGTATGTACTTATAAGCCACTTAAGAAATACTGTGAGGGTGTGAGTGTGTGTTCTGTGTGTAGGAAAATATGCAACAGGAATGCACATAAACAAACAAACAAAAAAATCTAAACTAAAACATCTTTCCGTATTGCATTAATGGAGTTTTGTGCAATAAAGTGCTGACAAAGAAACACCGTACTTTAATGACACTTTTTGATTTCAAAAGCACAACTTGAAAGTGATTTGGGGTCTTATTTCTGTTCATAAATGTAAAAAATAAAAAATACATAGAAGATGACTTCAGAATGTATTGCAAAAGTATGACTTTGTCTTTGCTGTAAAGAACAACTGAATCGCGGCCATTGTTATCTTAAACAAGAATAAAATCGTTTTGGGTCCTGTACACGGCATTACAGAAAACTAGTCTTCACTGTGTGAAAGACTTGTACTCACAAATACAGTGGGCACCAGCGTTAGTGGGAGCAGTTGGCATTGTACCATAATAACGAAACAGCAAGTTTACAGTGCAAAGAATATCTATTGACTTTCAAACGCTAAACATTAAAATGACAGCACCTTTCAAAGTACTTGGGATAACGGCACTAATCCTTTGTAGACAAAACTTACTTCACATGAAGATGCACTTCCTCACTCTCAGCCACACGATTGGTTCCTAATTCATCAACTACTTGTATAAAGCACAGGAGGTTGGTGGCACCTGAATTGGGGAGAACGGGCTCCTTTGTAATGACCGGAGTTGAATGGTATCAAATACATCAAACGCGTGGTTTCCAGATGTCTGATGCCATTCCATTTGCTCATTTCCTGCCATTATTACGAGCAGTACTCCCCTCAGCCGCCTCCTGTGGGATTCAAGTGGATAAAGCTAATTGGGCTCTGACATTATTCTCTACGTTCCCTTGCTGTGGTCCATTTCAGACTCCACAGAGACATACCAATGTTCACAGTCATACAGAGAGTCCGGCCCATTCCCATGCTTTACCCAACTTTCGAGAGCACCACCATTTTGCTGTCTCCAATAAGTCCTATAGTACATCTGAATACGGCACCGTATTCCCTATAGAGGGCACTACTTTTGACCAAAGCCGTGCCCTATATAGGGGAACGAGTGCCATTTCAGATACAGCCCTATTCTCCAGAGTGAGCTTCCAGATCTGCGATGAGAACATTTCCATCGGAGTCTGTGGCCTGGGAACTAGTATGCCTGTAGTACGCGTTTCCCAGGGACGGCAGTCTGCGGAAGCGCGTCACGTTCCTCTTGTAGACGAACCAGAGCGCCGCCACCAGCACGGCGAAGATCAGCATGGCCACCAGGACTGCAGCTGGGACGATACCGTGGTGCAACCCTGGAAAAGACACAGAGGGGTGAGTTTACTGGACATTGAAGGCTCTGTTAGTCATGGTAGAGGCTGCTCCCAAGATACCTTGAGTTGCCAAATTATTAGAATGCAAATGAGAAAAACAGCATAACTGTTAATAGCCGCAATTAAATACCTACCATTTAGTGGCGCCACTTCTACCTCAGGGATCATATCTGCAAAGAAAGCGATCTGTTTAACTTGACTGATCTATAGAATACATACATGTACACTGTACAAACGCATAACACAAAGCTTTGTCATAACGGCAGTTGGAGGCTAGTGAGAGGCTGCACTTACACAGGTAGCCCAATTCTGATATTTATTTCAAATATTGGCAAAAAGATCTGATTTGATTGGTCAAAATACCAATTATTGGCAAACGATCTGATTTGATTGGTCAAAAGACAAATCAGTGGCAAAAGATCAGACTTGGGCTGCCTGTGTAAATGCAGCCAAAATGTCTCTACTCCACCTGAGTTAGTTTTGCAGACAAAGCCCAGTCTGTCAGTGCACTGAGAGAGGAGCCACATCCCATCAGACACTCTGGTGGACACACAGGTGTCTGCTGTCAGCAGGCTGGGGTCTGGGGCCCTGAAGTTCCAGTTGGAGTAGTCCACAGGAGAACCATCGAGCCATGCCATGGAGCCCGCTAAATCGGACCGGACAAACATAAAATGTTTAATAAAGAAGTTGTGAATTGGTTCATTCGACCCCTCTCCTTCCACCCTACAACTCTGCCCCAGGTCATTGCTGTTTTCCCCCTAGTGCTTCTATCAACTCACCAGCTAAAACACTAAGTCAATAAATAGTATCAAAATACTAATTGAAAAATGTTGAAATTCATTATGTTACTAACCCTATTAAGCTGTGTCTTATCCCAGTTCTGTCCGAAGCACTTACAATGCCTGTCTTTTGCCAGCTGTTGGTTTATATTGCACGCCAAAACCAGCAAGCTGCTTATTTTGAAGAGAGGAAACTTGGGGAAGCATATGCTTACTGTCAGTGTTGAAGAACATCCCCAGCCAGACGGCTTGATGTGGGAAGCCATACGACCACAGCTGCTCCAGGACAAATCTGTTTTCCGTCTCTGTCTGTATGGTCAGGACCTCTGACGTGTTCGCTGGAAGAGGTAAAACACCACTAAAAACCTTCATTATTACATGTGTATTACTGAGCATGAAGAAGGCAATTCTCTGTGAATGTTTTGCCCCTTCAGATCTATAGCTAAAGTACAGTATTAGCTCCTGGAATGGAGTTAATACATGGATCCTATAGGGGGAGCTCTCACCAAACATTACATTTTGCACAATCACAACAGGGAGTCATCACAAGGGAATTCCCATTGAGAGAGATCCATTAAATCCTTGATCCATCCTAGCATGAGACCTAATTGGCTCCATGGTGTACTGGACACTTACCACAGTAGGATGAAGTTGCTGAACTAAGGACAGTTTTGCAATTTCCCCTTATGTGCTAAGGTTAGAATTTGGGCAGGGGAAACTGGTCCTAAATCTGTACTTGAGGGCAACATCTGTTGCTGTACCTTTGTGTTTGCAGTGCTCTCTGGCCTCCTCCAGGGTCAGTCTCTGGACCACGGGCTCAAAGCTGTAGCAGCTGGCGCCAAACCTCACCCACGTCGATGGACACACAACCTCGTAGGTGGTGAACGCATTACTCTCTATGGGATTTTAGATTTTTTTAGAAAAGCAGCATTGTGCATTTGAAACTCTTGAGGATTGACTAACAGCACAGCACGCTTTAGTAGCCACTGTTTTATAATGTGCTAGGAACCCAGGCTATACTCACTAGGTGGTGGGACATGGCACAGGGCTCCCTGGAGCGGCATCTCACAGTCGGCCCTCCTCCAGCCCCCGGTGACATCCATGTACACACAGTCCCCCAGGATGAAATCATCATCATCGGCCGCAACCCAGTGGGTGAAGACCGTGTCACTGCCATCAGACCACTGGTAGTTGATCCCATCCTGTAGGGACGTACAGTCACAGGCAGGGAGGAGGTGACACACACTCTCAGGGTGAGCCTACGTTGCTAAGGCGGGTTGCTAAGGGAGATGACGGGGTTGTAGGTCATGTCATGCAACGGAGCAGAAAGAGTAGAGGGAAGAAGGTTCGGCTTGGGGGTGTTTATAGACCAATGTGTCTGGCATTGTGTAGAGCGCTGTGAATCAATTCTCTCCTTTCCTGTCCTCATTCCATATTTCACGAGCAAGTCATTCCTTGAGTCTATGGGATCCTTGGATCCACATGTTGTGAGTGGCTTAGAATTCCTCCCAGCCGGGTTTGGTGGTTGAGGAAAACTACTCCCATACCGTGTGAGTGAAACACAAAAATGCGCCCTAAATGGCACCCCGTTCCCTACATAGTGCACTACATTTGACCAGAGCCCTATCGGTCCTGGACAAAAGTAGTGCACTATAAAGTGAATAGGGTGTCATTTGGGACGCAAAATAGTTATGCATGGGCTGTGGGCCAGGAGGAAAGCTCTGGGGAGCACACTGGACAACTGCAGTGATGGGATAAGTTACCGTTTGATAAATACCTCTGTTTGTCACAGGATATTATATGTCTGTAAGACATATATTGGTATATAAACACCAGATATACAGCACGTTCAGAAAGTATTCAGATCCCTTGACTTTGTTAAGGCCTTATTCTAAAATGGATTAAATTGTTTTTTCCCCCCTCATCAATCTACACACAATAAAAAATGGAAATATCACATTTATATAAGCATTCAGACCCTTTCCTCAGTACTTTGATGAAGCACCTTTGGCAGCGATTACAGCCTCAAGTTGTCTTGGGTATGACATTACAAGCTTGGCACAGCTGTATTTGGGGAGTTTCTCCCATTATTTTCTGCAGATCCTTTCAAGCTTTATCAGGTTGGCTGCACAGGTATTTTCAGGTCTTTCCAGAGATGTTCGATCAAGTCCGGGCTCTGGCTGGGCCAGGACATTCAGAGACTTGTCCCGAAGCCTGTCTTGGCTGTGTGCTTAGGGTCGTTGTCCTATTGGAAGGTGAACCTTCGCCCCACTATGAAGTCCTGAGTACTCTGGAGCAGGTTTTCATTAAGTATCTCTCTGTACTTTGCTCCGTTTATCTTTCTCTCGATCCTGACTAGTCTCCCAGTCCCTGCCGCTGAAAAACATCCTCACAGCATGATGCTGCCACCACCATGCTTCATCATAGGGATGGTGCCAGGTTTTCTCCAGACGTGACGCTTGGCATTCAGGTTAAAGAGTTCAATCTTGATTTCATAAGACCAAAGAATCTTGTTTCTCATGGTCTGAGAGTCCTTTAGGTGCCTTTTGGCAATCTCCAAGCGTGCTTTCATGTGCCTTTTGCTAAGGAATGGCTTCCGTCTGGCCACTCTACCATAAATGCCTGATTGGTGCAGTACTGAAGTGATGGTTGTCCTTCCGGAAGTTTCTCCCATCTCCACAGAGGAACTCTGTCAGAGTGACCATCGGGTTATTGGTCACCTCCCTGACCAAGGCCCTTCTCCCCCAATTGCTCAGTTTGGCCAGGCGGCCAGCTGTAGGAAGAGTCTTGGTGGTTCCAAACTTCTTCCATTTAAGAATGATGGAGGCCACTGTGTTCTTGGGGACCTTCAATTCTGCAGACATTTTTTGGTACCCTTCCTCAGATCTGTCCCTCGACACAATCCTGTCTCTGAGCTCCACGGACAATTCCTTCAACCTCATGGCTTGATTTGTGCTCTGACATTCCCTGTCAACTGTGGGACCTTATATAGACAGGTGTGTGCCTTTCCGAATCATGTCCAATGAATTGAATGTACCACAGGTGGACTCCAATCAAGTTGTAGAAACATCTCGAGGATGATCAATGGTAACTAGATGCACCTGAGCTCAATTTCGAGTCTCATAGCAAAGGGTCTGAATACTTATGTAAATAAAGTATTTCTGCTTTTTATTTTTAAGAAATGTGCAAAAAATTCAAAAAAACAGTTTTCGCTTTGTCATTATGGGGTATTGTGTGTAGATTGACGAGGAACAATTATTTAATCCATTTTAGAATAGGGCCGTAACATAACAAAATGTGGGAAAAGGGGAGGGGTCTGAATACTTTCCGAATGCACTGTATTCACATAAGAGTTGTAGAAATGTGAATGCGTGTATGTGAATAGAAAGGGCATATGGGACATAGGTAGGCCCACTTTTGATTGGAGGAGATCAGATACGTTTGGTGATGATATGGTGCAAGCATGCTGTGAATAGTCACAGAGATGAAATCCCCATGCTTTGAAAGAATGACATGGACTGGAGAGGGAGAGAGCGACAACATCCGAGTAAACAGACTGTCAGATGCACGTGGTCTCAGGCATTTCTGTATTTACAGCATTACTTCATTGCGGCCATGCTGTTTATAGAAGACCTCTAGCTAGTGCTCTTAGCTGTTTCCTTGCCGTGACGTAAATCTACTGCACACACTCCTAACATCATCAAAGGTCAATTCATGCCACAGACCAACTTCGACGTGCTTGTTAACGAGCATTATCTACGCGCACGCCCGCTCACACGCAGACACACACACAGACAGACAGACAGACAGACAGACACACACACAGCACAGGCAGGTAGCAGTACTTAGCAATATAGTATAATACATACGTCTTGACTATACAGTCCAATCCAGTGGGGGAATGCCAATCTATTGACAAGGACAGTAAGGAAAGCCTGGTGGAAGGGGTCGGTAACGCTCACCAGCTCAGACTCAGACTCTAAGCACATATTCAGCGCCTCGTACCAGCTCATGTTGCCACGGGCAACCCTGTATCTGTGGTTCTTGTACTCAATATTGTCAGGGAGAGGGTGGAGGTAGGAGTGGGATGGGGGTTTAGTTGTGTCTGTTGCAGGGAAAGAGAGAGGGAGAGGAAAAGATCAGAGAGGTTGTTTCAGGGAGAAGCAAAGGCATGGATTCGACCCAAAATCAACAGAAACACTCATTTCATTGTTCAACAATTCCTGAAGGGGATTTCTCTCAGTGAGCAGACTCAACGGGGTGACATTTTGAGAGCACAAAATGGGAAGCTATAACCAAAAACAACAGCTTCATTAATGAGGTAATACAGACATGATTGGTTATATACCTCAGTCCTGGGCTCTGAAAATAGGCCCCAATGTGTCTGAATGAGGGGTGAGCGAGTGACCCAGAAGGCACGAAGACAGAGGGGAGTCCTACCTTGGGGTCTCTGACAGACAAAGCCGTATCCACTTTCTGTGCACTTCTCGTCGAACCACTTCCCTGTCAGGTGGAAGTTGTGGTTGTTGGAGAGCACCGTGCACAGAGGATCGTCCCCGCCCAGGGGCCCGCTCAGCCACTCATCCTGCAGAGGAGGGGCGCCCACACACACACACACACACACACACACACACACAGAGAAAGTTACACAGACACACACACAAACAACCCCCCCCCCCCTAATCAATACACTATACAGAGAACATCACCAAAGCACAAAGACAATATCTGATGTTTCATTTAACCTTACCGTCAGAGGGTTCTTGGGTTCTACAGGGGACCAGTTGGTGTAGCTGACAGGTTTCCCATTGGTCCATTTCATGGTGTCCTCATCCCGTAGACCAATCCAAACACCCACTGTACTGCCCTGAAGCAGCATGGTGATGTACGCTTGCTCGATCTCGTCTTGGATGGCGACCAGCGTGCCTTGGAAAGAGGAGCAGATAGACTGGGCGTCTCTCCAGCTCTTCCCCTCCTCAGAACTGTTGGGGAGGTGCAGCAGGAGACACTACCAGAAGACACACAAAACAAAGGGCGGAAATCTAGCAAGGTTTTGGTAAAGTTCCACCAACTAGATTTTCCTTGTACGGTGTGAAAGAAAAATGACGTATTTAACTGATCTATTTGATATTAATGGTTAACAATTAATATTTAACTAATAGTAGGACGTTTCTGTCCTACTAGTGTCTGTGCTTTCATGTGCTCCACTCTAGTTCCCTGTAGCTAATCTGGGCGTATTGTCACTGGAGATGGCTTGAGCTGACAAATGAGTTAATAGACAAGAATGTGTTTTACTAGAGATAGTTTAGGAGTAGAACAATCCCTCATTGTCTCGAAATCACACTTGCATCTGGGAAACTAAGCCAGGGTGGGGTTAAGACAACAACCCACATTTAGATAACGACAGGATGAACCCAGAGTGACTTATGATGCTCCTTGGTCTGCATGAGAGAGGGTTGAACCAACCATGACTGAGCATTGTTAGTATATATAGTACTCTGCATTTGTGTAAAGGTTAGGTTACTCGGTCCAACACTCAAGGGTGTGGGGTCGAGCAGCCTCAATATTGAAATAATTAATCAATATTAAATAAAGTTGATTGTTTGAAAAAAAGTCTCTCTCAGTACTGAATGTCCACGACAACGGTCAGATGGCCAAGAGAAAATCAAATCAAATGTTATTGGTCACATGCCTAGACTTACCCAGACTTACCTACGAGACCATTACCAACAATTCAGAGTAAAAAAGTATGACAAATATTTGCTAAATAAAAAAGGAAATAGTAACACAATAAAAACATGGGAGATGAGGTGAACCTTGTGTCCGAAGTAGAGCCATCTCTCTGGACAGCCTCCGATGTAGTGAGGCTGTCTGGGAATCTCCACCACGGACACGGTCCGGCGCTTACATACGTGAGCATGGAGACCGCCACACTCACCCGCCGACCACTGACCTGTTGGTCGCAACACGTCAAAGAGAAGTCAGTCATGGTGTTTTGTGTGTGTGTGTGTGTGTGTGTGTGTGTGTGTGTGTGTGTGTGTGTGCCTGTGATCTCACCTGAGATAGAGGACATGGTCACACACTGTTTCTGTTTCACTGGGGCATCATGGGAGCTTCCTTCTGCCCAATTCTGATAATCCACAGCGGACTTATCACTCCAACTGCGCACACACACACACACACTCCGATTACACCCCCCACACTAAAGAAACAGCAAAATCCATTGAGTGTGAGGTAAAATACAGCATTGAATAAACTACAAAAAACACTTACCTGAACTCTTCCCTCACGAGGTCTGTGGACAGCCCTATCCACCAGTCAGTCGACCCCAGAGAGAGCTGAGAGAACCAAGAGAAGAAAAGGAATGCTTAGCTCACTCATTTAAGGCCTGTTACCGTCCTCCTGCATTCTGCCCTCGCTCCAGTGAAGGGTCAGCCATTCAGCCTCTTTCACGCCACGAGAGCCCATTCAACCCCTCTCCTCAACCGTGGCCTCATTCAGCCCCTCTCCTTGGCCATGGCCTCATTCAGCCTCTCTCTTTGGCCTTGGCCCCAGCCTCTGCTGTTTTATCCACAGCTCTGTCCTTTTTATAGCCTTCAAAAGCCTCTCCACCAGAGGGCCCTTCAGTTTGATCCAAGACGCTGAGCTGTAGTCAAACAAAGCCCTTTATTTTATTCCGAATGTGCGAATGTGTCTGCGTGTGTGTAAGAGAGAGAAAGTGTGTGAGGGCACTTGTGTGTGAACTGTGAATGTACAGGCGCGTGTGGGATTGAGGGCGCTCGCGTGTGAATGTCTCGGCTGGCGTGTGTGAACTCGTGTCGGCTTGTGTGTGTGTGTGTGTGTGTGTGTGTGTGTACAGACCTTCCCCATGCGCTCTCTGATGAATCGGAGCTCCTCTTTAGAGTGGACAGACAGCAAGTGGGCGCCCATCATCATACAGGCCAGGTTAACACCCTCCCAGGGAAACGGCTGCTTGGCCAGCAGATACTCTGCTCCTCTGTAGAACACCCAGGGCTCGTTCTCTACAGGACGGAGGAAGGTTACACAGCCCACAATCACACAGTCTCTCTCAGAGTCACAACTGCAATTGATATCACAAATAAGTAAATGAATGCATAATAACTCAATATAATACATCAAAAATGTCAAATATAAGAAAATACATCAAAACGAATACATTTACTTACGGTTGCTATACCAGTAGGGTTTGTTCAGCTCCATACCTATCGAGACAAATAAGACAGACATTCTTATTGATAAACCTTTCAAATCAGTAAGGATACATCAACAAGCAACTTTGAGATTTCAAACGTTACATACATGATAAAGGCAGCCCCCCGCACCTCTCTGATTCAGAGGGGTGAAAAGCGGAAGACACATTTCAGTTGGATGCGTTCAGACCAGGTATCCCCTTTTCCCTTTACTGTATATACAGTGCCATTGATGTTAGAAGAGGTGAGTCCCCCCCCTTACTACCCCTTACAGAAAAACCACATGGATTCACATGAAATGTACATGTTGTCACGTTAACTTCACACGAGATCACGTGATCACATGAAAACATGTGTTTTTGGAACACGACGCGGGTTCACGTGAAATTTGTGTGTTTTTTTTCTGTAAGAGATGTACTGTAGGCAGAAAGGCTTTATATTAATCCAACCCATTAGTTATTATAACAGTGATTACCTCTGGGAACCTTGCAGATCCACTCGTGCTTGGTGTCGCAGGGCTGTGGCAGGAGGGCGTTGGTCAGGTCGCTGTACACGGCACAGCTACGTCGGTCATCCTCCTCGTTCTTATCCTCTACGAAGGAGGACACCACGGGGGTGCCGTCAGACCACTCCCAAGATCCTGCTGACTGGGGGTCTCTCTTATTCAGGCCCACCCAGAACCAACGACCCTCTGTTCTGAAAAAGAGGAAGTGTAGAGAGAGAGAGAGACAGAGAGAGAGACAGAGACACAGAGAGAGAGAGACAGACAGAGAGACACAGAGTGAGACAGAGAGACAGCGAGAGAGAGACAGAGAGACACAGAGAGACAGACACACAGAGAGAGAGAGAGAGAGAGAGAGAGCAGAGAGACACAGAGAGAGAGACAGACACAGAGAGAGAGAGAGAGAGAGACAGAGAGACAGCGAGAGAGAGACAGAGAGACACAGAGAGATAGACACACAGAGAGAGAGAGAGAGAGAGAGAGAGAGAGAGAGAGGCAGAGAGACACAGAGAGACAGACAGAGAGAGAGATAGAGAGAGAGAGGTACAGGTATTTTAGAAAAGGTAAGGGTATTTCCTGAAGAAAATGTGTGTGTTTGATTCCCTGGGACAACACAGTATTATAAAAAGGGAAAAACAGAGGTGTAGGCTATAAAACACACTAACTAACCCATCAAACATGGAGTGGAGGAGTCCTTTGACGAAGACCTGCTCCTTGTAGTGGTGGAAGCTGGCCAGCTGAGCTCCTAGAGCCTGGCAGAAGAAGTCAGCGTCTTCCCACGACCGCTTCATCAGGACCTTCTCACTGTGGAACGCCTGAGGACCACAGTCAACAATGACACTACGTCGCCTTGACTACAGCATCTCCTTTTCTACGTTGGTTTTCAAGTGACAGCTAATGGGGCAACCTCTATAATTTGGAGAACTCCAGTGATCATGTGGTAGCATAAGCATTGCTTATCACATCAAGTTAATAACTGAGGAAGACACGAGAAATACAGGAAAGAGATAGGGGAGAAGATAAGGAAAGGCAGATGACCTTGTAACAGTGGAGCAGGCCGGAGTGTGATTCCCAGCCTGGAGGACAGGGGGCGTAAGCGTCAATATGGACTGTAGGGAGCAGGACCTCCTGGTAACCACTGATGCTCTGTTTACACACTGACAAGGCCTTCTGGGATTTGCAGTCCTTCACTTCCCAGTGACCCAAGGCCTGTCCGCCTGTCATAGCCACACAGCCACCTGCACTGACTAGAGAGGAGAGAGAGAGAGAGAGAGAGAGAGAGAGAGAGAGAGAGAGAGAGAGAGAGAGAGACAAACAAACATACAAACAAACAAACAAAGAAAGAGAAAGAAAGAGACAAACAAACAAACCAACAAAGTAAGAAAGAAAGAAAGAAAGAAAGAGAGATGAGAGAGAGAGAGACAAAGAAAGAAAGAAAGAAAGAAAGAAAGAAAGAAAGAGAGAAAGAGAGAGAGAGAGAGAGGGGGGAGAGAGATACAAAGAAAGAAAGAAAGAGACAAACAAACAAACCAACAAAGAAAGAAAGAAAGAAAGAGACAAACAAACAAACAAACCAACAACGAAAGAAAGAAAGAAAGAAAGAAAGAAAGAAAGAAAGAAAGAAAGAAAGAGAGAGACTGAGCTGTGAGAAACAGATCCACAACGCCAAGCTAAGCATGCATTGGTGAGAGTGTTAGCACCACGGTATTTTATTAACTAAATGATGGGAATTCTACTTCAAAGTCCTCCTGCCACTTCACCATAGCAACAGCATGATTAACGATGCTCTCGCACTGACTGAAGGAAGCTGAGATTGTGAAACCTAAATTACACTTCAACTCATTAATCATAGGCAGCATCCCAAATGGTACTCTATTCGGCTATTCCCTTCACAGTGCACTACTAAAGTAGAGCACTACATAGGGAATAAGTTGCCATTTGGGACTAAACCACAGTGTGAAGTGAAGTGAAGGGGGGGGGGCGAATGAAGGACAGTAGACAGCCGACACATCCACCTGGGGCTAAACTAACCCACAGCTATGGCTGTCTTTCTGTCTGTCTGTTCTGTCTGTTCTGTCTCAGCCCTATTGCTGTCTAAGTGGAGCTGGTCTGTGTGATGGAGACCACATGCCAGTGGGGAAGAGAGGGAAGACTGTTGACAGTGGAGTGGTCTGGGAGAGCAGAGGTGAATGGAGGAAACACTCAGTCCACTACGAGAAAACAGTGGTCTTTACACGGGAGACTATCGTTTATTGACACAGGGTAAGTTGACGTTTGTCCCTATCCACTGATCCAGGGTCAGATTGGTTTCCTTACCCTACTGATTAGAGAGCCGTTAGAGCCGTTAGTATACATTGCTGGGTAATCTGACCCTGGATCTGTGGTTAAGGGGCAACTTGTACCTGGAACATAGAGTATAGGACGCTACAGCCCAGCCCACCACATCTCCCTTCCCTACCTGGCTGATGCCTGTTCCAGTTTGTATAGAGCAGGGGTAGGGTGGATCCGTTGTGTCCCCCCAGCCAGCTGTACTCTCCTTGGTTACCCTGGTCCTGTAGGGCCGTCCAGTAAAAGACGCTACCGTTGGCCCCCATCTCACTCACCAGGCTGTTCAGAAAGGCCTGCTCAAACCTGCCATGGAGAGAAATCAACAATCATTCATAAGAATGTATTCTTGTCACTATGAAATATGGGAGTTCCCATTTAAGGTGTGCAAGAAATGGTTAAGATGAGAAGTCCAAGTCAGAAATCAGACCTGTTTTCCACTGTGACCAGAGGAGCCTTGCAGTAGTAACCCTTGACAGCGTCTTCATAGCTCTGCTCGTGGCTCGTCACCATGTAGCAAGAGCGGCCCTTCCGCTTCCAGTCCTGTGGGGAAGAGATACAGAGGGAGGATCTTCATTTGAGGCAGTTTGCTACAGCAGGAAAATAATCCTGCACAGTGGCAGGAAACGCAAATCGTTATGTGGATTATAATCAAAAGACATTGTCTGTAGGGGTTGATCCAGACTTTCTTTTGTTACGGCGAGATAAGTCTGAAATTGAAGTGGAAATGACAAACTTTGCAAACCTTTTTTAACCTCGAATACACTACAAGTTCGCATTTCCTGCCGTGCAGGTACATGCGAGGGAACCAACGAGTGACCGAATGAAGATCCAACGTCTGTATCTCAGTTTGATTAAATGAATAAAAAACAAATGCAAAAACATTATATGCGTGAATGTTTCTACCGCAGACACCATCCAGGAGTGAGAGCAGCCAAGACAATGCGCTGAATATACTGGAGGAGATCGACTAGAGGTGGGAGCCAGACTCACACATTACTCCATGTCAATACACACAGACACCTGAAAGGAGTCTGGGCCGGTGGACAAGAATAGCAACAAGCTCAGGAGAGCCGGCCAAGCTGACTGGATTGGGTTACACTCCAAACATTCTGGCAGTAAGAGCATAGTTTGGAATTAGCAGTAGATGGCAATGGCTAATACAAGCAAACACACGTGGAGGATTGGGGTTAGGGGAACGGAGGGTGGAGGGTTTAGGAGGTTAGGGCTATGACTGGGCCCATCTGTTAGGACTGGAGGGGGCTTGGGGAGGGGGCTTTGGGAAGTGTCTTAGGGACAGGAAGTAGTCGTGTTTTGACAAGTGTCCTACATTTCACTCCCACCTCCCCATATACACACTTGATGACCAATCGCAGGCAACACTTGCCGACACGTGCGTGTAGAAGGAATGAACACCAGTTCCTCCGCAACGAAGGAGATTCTCTCTTTATGTTGTCAAATCCCTTTCCAACTGAGGCCGTTGTCAATGAACACAGCTCGGGTGATTGTGTGAATTTCACAACGTGGCCTGAATATAATCAAATACAGTCTCTGAAAAAAAGTCTTTATTCTGTGATGTCCCATATTTTTTAGTGCCTATTGATACTACACCTCCAGGGCGATTTCCTGTCCGTTTTAGGACATGGTGAGCAGGGAAACGGCCCTTATGAGTCAATCTGCTTATGTCCTCGTAAACAGAGGTCACAACACCACATGACAGTCAGACAATACGTCATCTAGCTGTTGAATCAGCTCATTGTACTGAATGCAGAGCAGACTCGCCCTAAGCAGGGATCTGAAGCCAACCAGGCACTTTCGCTGCAATGCTAATGCATGTCTGGATATGTGGAACGCCACTATTCTGACCACACAGCATTCCACGGATCCTCTGTCTGACAAAGGACGTAAGGAATCAACAATGCATGGTGCCATGAAGTTCTTCTGGAAACAGTTGTGTTAAGATTGATAAGAGAGCTATGTTGAATTTCAATTTCACCTTCCATGGATATGGCAGATATGCATTCTTCTGCTCAGGGCTAGGACATATACAGCGCTGATATCTTGTAGGGTTTCTTATCAGATCATCTATGTGTGTGTGTGTGTGTGTGTGTGTGTGTGTCTGTGTGTGTGTGTGTGTGTGTGTGTGTGTGTGTGTGTGTGTGTGTGTGTGTGTGTGTGTGTGTGTGTGTGTGTGTGTGTGTGTGTGTGTGTGTGTGTGTGTGTGTGTGTGTGTGTGTATCTGTGTCTGTGTGTGTGTGTGTGTCTGTGTCTGTGTCTGTGTCTGTGTGTGTGTGTGTGTGTGTGTGTGTGTGTGTGTGTGTGTGTGTGTGTGTGTGTGTGTGTGTGTGTGTGTGTGTGTGTGTCTGTGTCTGTGTGTGTGTGTCTGTGTCTGTGTGTGTGTGTCTGTGTGTCTGTGTGTCTGTGTCTGTGTGTCTGTGTGTCTGTGTCTGTGTCTGTGTCTGTGTCTGTGTCTGTGTCTGTGTGTGTGTGTGTGTGTGTGTGTGTGTGTGTGTGTATGCCTACCTCAGGACAGCCCTCGTCCCATGCTTCAGTGGGGAGTAGGGACAGAAGTCCTGCTCTCCTACACACTGCAGGGAGCTTCTCATCGCATGGTGCCAACAGCCAGTTCCCCTCCTAGGACAAACACACACACATATTTGAGTCATTTACTATATTCAGTCAAATAACGATGACGAACCAACAGCAAACTGTAGTCATCCGTGAAAAGGATTCAGTTGACTGTACCGTTAGGTCAGCCTTGGCACAGAGCTGACTGTTGCTATGGGTAGGATGGTGCATGTGCCAGAGAGTGAGGTCAACTGGGGCGCCGTCTGACCACTCTACAGCTGAGGACGATAGCTTCTTTATCAGGCCGATCCACACTTCTGAGCCAGACCCTGAGACTACAGTACACACATATATGGAAATGTACACACATATACACACATATATATACACACACACACACACACACACACACACACACACACACACACACACACACACACATACTTAGTTGATTTGTCAACGTGAAAAAAAACTATCTAAAAGACAATACCCTTCCATGATCCTTTATGATATCCACACTATCCCAGAACAGAGAACACACTATACACTGTTGTCACGCCATGGCCATAGAGAGGTTTTTATTCTCTATTTTGGTTAGGCCAGGGTGTGACTAGGGTGGGCAGTCTCGTTTCTTTATTTCTATGTTTTCTATTTCTTTGTGTTTGGCCTGGTGTGGTTCTCAATCAGAGGCAGCTGTCTATCGTTGTCTCTGATTGAGAATCATACTTAGGCAGCTTTTTCCCACCTGTGTTTTGTGGGTAGTTGTTTTCAGTTTTGTGTCTGCATCAGACAGAGTTGTTTCATTTTGTTCCATTTTGTTATTTTGTTTCAGTGTTCAGTTTGAATAAATAATCATGAACATGTTTGGTCCTCTTCTTCAGACGAGCGTTACAACCGTCCCATGATCCTTTATAATGTCCACACTATCCCAGAACAGAGAACACACTATACACCGTCCCATGATCCTTTATGTTGTCCATACTATCCCAGAACAGGGAACACACTATACACCGTCCCATGATCCTTTATGTTGTCCACACTATCCCAGAACAGAGAACACACTATACACCGTCCCATGATCACCCCAGAACAGGGAACACACTATACCCATGATCCTTTATAATGTCCACACTATCCCAGAACAGGGAACACACTATACACCGTCCCATGATCCTTTATGTTGTCCACACTATCCCAGAACAGGGAACACACTATACACCGTCCCATGATCCTTTATGTTGTCCACACTATCCCAGAACAGGGAACACACTATACACCGTCCCATGATCCTTTATGTTGTCCACACTATCCCAGAACAGGGAACACACTATACACCGTCCCATGATCCTTTATGTTGTCCACACTATCCCAGAACAGAGAACACACTATACACCGTCCCATGATCCTTTATGTTGTCCACACTATCCCAGAACAGGGAACACACTATACACCGTCCCATGATCCTTTATGTTGTCCATACTATCCCAGAACAGAGAACACACTATACACCGTCCCATGATCCTTTATGTTGTCCACACTATCCCAGAACAGGGAACACACTATACACCGTCCCATGATCCTTTATGTTGTCCACACTATCCCAGAACAGAGAACACACTATACACCGTCCCATGATCCTTTATAATGTCCACACTATCCCAGAACAGGGAACACACTATACACCGTCCCATGATCCTTTATGTTGTCCACACTATCCCAGAACAGGGAACACACTATACACCGTCCCATGATCCTTTATGTTGTCCACACTATCCCAGAACAGAGAACACACTATACACCGTCCCATGATCCTTTATGTTGTCCACACTATCCCAGAACAGGGAACACACTATACACCGTCCCATGATCCTTTATGTTGTCCACACTATCCCAGAACAGAGAACACACTATACACCGTCCCATGATCCTTTATGTTGTCCATACTATCCCAGAACAGGGAACACACTATACACCGTCCCATGATCCTTTATGTTGTCCACACTATCCCAGAACAGGGAACACACTATACACCGTCCCATGATCCTTTATGTTGTCCACACTATCCCAGAACAGGGAACACACTATACACCGTCCCATGATCCTTTATGTTGTCCACACTATCCCAGAACAGAGAACACACTATACACCGTCCCATGATCCATTATGTTGTCCACACTATCCCAGAACAGGGAACACACTATATACCACATACTAGAATATAGAACCCCAGATCCAGACTCACCGTTAGCCAGCAGGCCCAGCAACAGTTCCACATCAGATAGCGAGTGTAGGCTGGTGAGGTTGGCCCCTATGGAGTTACAGGCAGTGGAGGAGTCCTCCCAGCTCCCTGCCTCAGCCTCTGCCAGGGCTTTGTAGCAGTAACGGTTGTGGGCCAGCCAGCCCTCGGAACACACCGTGCGGTAGTACTGCCAGTTATCTGTGGGCGGGTGACGGAGAGGAAAGGAGACGAGAGGTAACGGTCCAATTCAGTACAAAAACATTAGCACCTGTCATTCTACGATTTAGGGGTAAAGAGAGAAAAGGTCCAAGTATTTGGTATTTGGTCATTTATTAGGATCCCCATTAGCTGCTGCAATGCAGCAGCTACTCTTCCTGTGGTCCACATGAAACATAATACAGAATGACATAATACAGAACATCAATAGACAAGAACAGCTCAAGGACAGAACTAAATAAAAAAAATTTGTTAAAGGCCCACGTAGCCTACATATCAATGCGTACACACGAAAGAGTAATCTGGCATTGCCACTCTTCCAAGTGACGTTCATCACTCTGGAGAAATATAAATGAAGGAAAGGAAATGGAAGTTCGGTCCTAGGTGGAAACATTCTCAAATGGAGGTGTGCTACTTGTGAACTTATCTAATAAGAACGCTCATCTTCCATTTTAAAACATTTCCAGTGTCATGCCTACTGAATCGTACCCAACCTATGTTTTCTGTTATAGCCCTGTTATAGCCTAGCGTGGAAGAAGCCGAGGTCAAGAGTTCATGTTCCAGGTGGAACACAGCTGTTGAGCTGCTAGCTGGAGCTCCTCTCCCATTCTATTCGTAGGATCATTCAAACGACATCACTCACTGGAGTGACTCAGAACTTCTACTGTCACTGGGATAAATAACAAGACTACTAGCAGGAAAAAAACATCCAAGCTGTGCCCAAATGCTGACCTGTTAGAGAAGGTTTTTTAGTACCACTCAACAGTTCTTGATGGGAAGAACATCGTTTTGGAACATTACAGATGGATAATTCACCAGACGACTCTCGAGCCCGACAGAAACAATTGAGTCATCCGTATCAACCAAAACAAACAGACAAACGTTGCTCATGGTTATGCAGTTTGACCTATTAGAAAGGGCTGTTCAGAACTGTTAACAAGTACTAGTTGGAGACTGTGTATAAGAATATGACAAATGGGATAGCTCACCAAGCCCTTTTGAGCCAGACAGAGACAGCTGACTCAAGTACCAAACACAACCAAACTCTATTCCCTACATAATGCACTCTTTTTGACCAGAGCCCTATGAGCCCTGGTCAAAAGTAGCACCCTATATAGGGAATAGGGTGCTATTTGGGATGCAGATGAATAATTCCCTAGGCCCTAGAGCCAGACGGACCTTTTGATCAGCCTCTACATGTAATCAGCACCTATAAACCACAATGTGAAGAGGTTACTGTGAATCTGACAGTAGCTTACAGGCAGCTCGGTGGCAAGTCAAATTCTGTACGCCATATAACAGTACACCTACTGTAACATAAATGCAGTATCAAAGCAAGTACTGTGTAATAACACACAGTACAATACCTTAACATATACTGTATTATATATTGTAACTAAAAAAAGTGAACGCTAACGTAATCGGAATGAATGAATGAATTCATGAAATTCATTGAGGGGAGGGGTTTCTATTTCACAGCATTTTACAGTAGCAAGCAGGTTGGCTGCTAGGTAAAGTGTTTACACATTACAGTATATGAATTACAATTTGGTGTTTTATATCACGTGTACTTCTGGAGTCCCTAACAAAGGCTTCCAAACTGGCAGTGACTTTAATGTGTCCCCTTCTGTATCTGTCCCTGACTGTGGGGCACTATAACCACATAGGAGTTAAACTGCTACAGCATTCTCACTTCCAGGTGCAACAAATATAGTCTTTTAGAAGGCACACCTCAGAATATGTTCATTAGCTAGAAACAACAGTACCATGCACCAACTAGTGGCCAAAAGATTTTTGGCGCTCCAAAGCGGTACGGTACGGTACTGTATTCTGTGGGTTGGAATTACAGTACCATTCGAAATACAGCAATTCTATGCCCCACCCACAACACTTTCACACAATGCACCATCATTTACAGTATGCTGCAGCAAAACATTTCAGAGTATTTCACTGTTGAAAATACCCCAAATTACTGTATAATTGACAGTTTTATGTTACAGTGCAGATTATGAATCATTTCTTGTAGTACAATGGCTGAGCACTAAGGCAACAATAGACTGAGCGCCCGTCTGTTTGTGCTATCACGCCAACTCTCTGTCACTCATTGTCATGACAAACACTGTTTTAAACAAACAGATATGGGACCAGGTTAGGGCCACAATATGAAACATATAGGACCATTGACGTCTTACCTAGAGGCTCAGCTCTCCTGGTGTCATTGGGGGTCTTCTTACAGATGTAGGGTAGAGCAGACTCACAGGACAGACTCTGCCACTGGTGCCCCCCCGAGGCTGAGTTATACACTCCACACTGCCTGTTGTCCTGCAGAGGACTGGATGATAGGCCTGGGAGAGACCAACACAGGTAACGGGGGAGTTACAGGTAGAAAGGGAGAAACGTTGGCCTAGTTTCAAACACACATTTCTGGCTCCCACCACTGCTACAGCAGGAACTTCTTGATTCTCCCCGCTGAGATCCAAATGGACTGGACCGGTCTGAGCAAAATGGCCAGAAACTCCACTTCAGAGGGCTACATGAAGCTATTACATCTTATTACTAACGCTAATGCTGTTCATTTACATCTTAAAGGAGGAATCTGGGCCTTGGAGTGGGAATGAAAAGGTTGTAGAGCAGCCCAAGTCTCTTACCTGAGGTGAAGTTAACCAAGGCCAGAGGAGCTCCATCAGACCACTGCCACCCTGTTCTCTCACTCAGGTGGTTCAGTCCGATCCACACCATCACCCCCACGTCAGCCAACCGCTCTGAAAGACACAGAACCACACGCATGAAAACCACTAACTCTGGTCAAAACGTCTTGTACTTTCTCCAACCTGAATAACAAAAACTATGAGCACAAGTCCGTTTTAAGGCATAATACCGCACCCAAGAGTTTATAGTTTATACAGTTTATAAAGTATGTGTAGCTCAGACCATACCACCCACCTTGTCTCCTTTCCTGACTAAAAGTTCAAATAAAGTTTTGAATGTTTAGATAGAACTATTAAATATAGTGATAAAATAGTTTTATGTACCTCTGATGTACATCTGTTCAGTGAGGTCAGTGATGCTGAGTAGACTTCCTCCCTGGGCCAGGCAGGAGGAGTGGGCCTGGCTCCACGTCAGGATGGTGTACAGGTTGAACTGGTAACACGCACGGCTCTCCTGGTTCGAGTCCCAGAACGTATCGCAGCTCAACTCTGGAGGCAGAGACAAAGACATTTGAATATGATCATGGTTGTGTTGTATCGAGAGAGAAAAAATCGATCAAACCCACACTGTACAACAATACTGTGTGTGTGCGTGTGTGTGTGCGTGTGTGTGTGTGTGTGTGCGCGCATCACCTTGACTGGGACAGAAGCCCCATTTCTCATCCTGGTCGTATCGACTGGTGGTGGCACACCAGCGATGGTGGTCCTCGCGCCCCTCTGCCGTGCACTCCGAGTACCACTTGTTGTTGTATTTGAACGGCAGGGCACAAGGCATGCCGTGGGCATTACCCAACAGTGTGTGGATCTCTACAGAGAAAAACATTGTCACCACCACCTTCTTTGGGCTCATGTTCACGGTTATAGAGTGAGTCAGTCTGTTTGTTTTCTTATGTAAGGGATGAGCAGCATTTGCATGGCTGCATTAATATCAAACCAACTGTGTCTCAATGAAACTGTCTGTGTAGAAAGAGGTCAGTCAGTGCATGTCACTACTATAATATCCTATGTATGCTAGTGGTGCGTGGGTTGACTCATAACCCGCAGTCCCCCGCGGTTATATCCGCAGGGCGGGTGGGTTTAGTGTCATGAAATATTGTGTTCATGGAGGACGGGTGGATGGGGGGCGGGCTGAATAAAGAGAAACGATGCATTAAAAATCCATAAATGTCTCATCCTTATGCAATTCATATGTTACAATGAGGTTGGTCTTGTATTTGTTTTATCTGGCGTTAGTGTGTAGCCTCGGCCTAAACATTAAACTTAAACAGTCTCGGCCTAAACATTACGGACTAACCGTAGAGCGCCAAAAACACACCGATTGCCAAATGCTTTTTTGGAAAAATGTCGGAGGGAACTGTCTAGGGAACTGTACTGTTCAGATAGGTTAAATGTGATAGCAGCTGACCTGGACACTGACTGTAGGTTGAGAACTTCTCATAGCCTAATTATTATTTATTGCAGTAAAACGATACACCTATAGTGACGGGGGGGGGGGAAACGGTTACATGTCGGGATACTATTTTTGACGATTTATCGTATCGTAAGCAGTATTTTTGGAACGGTATTGAATTGCAATACATATAAAACCGTGGGAGTTGCAATACATGTCGTATCGAGGAGATCAAAGACCTGGCAGTGAGGTGCCAGGACAACAACCTCTCCCTCAATGTGAGCAAGACAAAGGAACTGAGTGTGGACTTCAGGAAAAGGAGGGCCGAACAGGACCCCATTAAACATCGACGGGGCTGTAGTGGAGCGGGTCGAGAGTTTCAAGTTCCTTGGTGTCCACATCACCAACGAACTATTATGGTCCAAACACACCAAAACAGTCATGAAGAAGGAACGACAACACATTTTCCTCCTCAGGAGACTGAAAGACTTGTCTTGGGTCCCCAGATCCTCAAAATATTCTACAACCGCACCATCGAGAGCATCCTGACCCGTTGCATCACCGCCTGGTATGGCAACTGCTCGGCATCCTAGGCGCTACAGAGAGTAGTACGTATGGCCCAGTGCACCACTGGGGCCAAGTTTCCTGCCATCCAGGACCTACAGTATATACTAGGCGGTGTCAGAGGAAGGCCCAAAAACTCCAGTGACCAAAGTCATAGACTGTTCTCATAGACTGTAAGCGGTACCGGAACGCCAAGTCTAGGTCTAAAAGGCTCCTTAACAGCTTCTATCTCCCAAGCCATAAGACTATTGAACAATTAATCAAATGGCCACCCGGACTATTTACATTGACACACCCCCACTTTGTTTTTACACTGCTGCTACTCGCTGTTTATTATCTATGTACAGTCACTTTACCTCTACCTACATGTACAAATGACCTCGACTAACCTGCACCCCCGCACATTGACTCGGTACCGGCACTCCCTGTATATAGCCTTGTTATTGTTAATTTATTGTGTTACTTTTTGTCAAATGTTCTACTTTAGTTTATTTAGTAAATATTTCCTTAATTCTATTTCTTTAACTGCATTGTTGGTTAAGGGCTTGTAAGTAAGCATTTCACGGTAATGTCTACACCTGTTGTATTTCGGCGCAGGTGACAAATAAAATTGGAAATGATTTGATAATAGCATATTGTGAAGTCCCAATTCTCAGCCCTAACACCAAGTGTAAACAGGAGTGGAGAAATGTGATTTATTTCATTCAGCATCTTGAGAGAATGAATGCGCAGTTAGGAACTGTCTGTAAAGGTGCTATCTTTATCAGCATAACAGAAGCTGATAGAATTTCAACCACATAGAATATGCATCCAAAACTAACTGAAATCTTATCAAAAACATGTTGGGTCATTTTAACAGCTTTGAATTTTCTTAAAACCGGACAAAAATGGCATTTTCTCCCCGGTCCCTAAATGTCTTTGCTCTGCAAGAGCAGCAGAAACAGAAGAGAACAGAGAAAACAAACGTTATCGATGTCAACTACATTGCTGCATTTATTCTATAAATGTATGACATTATTCTGATGAGCAATGGTTTATTTAGTCTTCTAGGGCAACAAGTAATGACAGAAGAGAAGCTGCACATATCTAATCACAGACAAGTTCCTTGACTGAAAAATAGTCTACCAAAATGTAAGTTAATGATAAGCAATGACATATGCCTATCTAAAAAGGCCTGTCAAAAAAATTGTTCCACCTTCTCTAACTGTACAGCGCTTTTTCTATATTTGCGGCTTTAGGATTTGGGTGCGAGCCTCAGATTTTCAATTTGTCATATATAGTCGGGGGTTACGAATGGGTTATTAGCAATTGCGGGCGCGTGCGGGTGAACAAACAGCTGACACGCGCATCACTAATGTTGACTACTTACCCTCATAAGGATAGGCACATGGCCCCTCCCCCGGTGTAGAGTACCTCCTCCACTGATGATAACTGGCCCTCTTGACCACCACCAGGCGTCCAGCCACGGACAGCTTCAGCTGGGACGCCCCGTACAACGTATTCCCATTGCACCTCCACCACAGGGTCCGGAGGGGTGAGTCACACTCGAAGGTGCCCAGGGGCTGGGTGGAGTCGCTGATGTTCAGGCCCAGACAGAGGCTGCTACCCAGATTGAAGAGGCGGTGACGAGACACCCACTTCCACAGCATATGGCGGGTGGGCCTCTCACAGCTCTCCAGGACCAGGTTCGAGGAGGAGGAGGAGATGCAGCGCTTCAGCTGGGTACTCTCCATGATGAACAGACCCTTGTCTGGGAATAGAGGGATTGATGGGTGGAAATGTAGGGTAGTGGGGAAGAATAATAGCATCGTCTACTGTAAACTTTAATATGCTCTCTACGACACCAATATTGGTGTTTGAGTACTGAAAGGCCCTGTCTTAAGGCATGCTTCGGTTCTGCTGGACTGAACGGGTGTGTTCGCATACTCCCGTAAAAGACCTTTGCTTGAAAAACGAGAAAAAGTACTGTTTGTCCAACTTGAGAAGCCATAGCCAGTATACACTTCCTCAAAACAGTCAGAATTACATACATATCTGTCATTAATTTTGACGTTTTTATCGAGATCTTAGTAGCGCAATTTTATGATGTTTTATGATGTTTGGTGCAGTATTTCTCAAGTAAAAAAATGCCATGAATACGAGTCATCTATTGTTGAATGGCAACTAACACTTTATTGAAGAATCCCTACAGTTGACCAATGACAGATGATGGGGCGTAGACTTCGGTTCCAAACTTCGGCATGCCTCGAGAAACTGTTTTGTGTGCACGAACAGTCGAAAAAAACGTGCCGAAAACCAAAACACACAAAAAATTCACAAATGATCTTCATAATATATGCACGTATTGTTCCGAACTGTTAATTGTTCAGGGGCCTATCCGTGTCATTCTCCTATACACATGTCTGAAACAAGTGCGAATTTTTATAGGCTGCTAAAATTGTATTATTAGGCCTACGCATAATAACATTACTATAACAACATCACCACTAGGCTAGATTGTCATATCCGATAAACATTTAAAGTTCAATGAGACTGGAGACTGGAGTTTAGGTCATGGACAGGCCTGCTCTCTGTGCCCAACCAAATAACATATCTGGGCCTGTTTCTCTCTCTCTCTGTGTATGTGTGCCTAGTTAAATAAATGTTAAATTAACATAAAATAAAAATGTGTGTCCTCCCGTCATTCCTTTGGCATAATTCCATGACCCAATTTGAGCTCTCTCCTGTCTATACCAGGGAAACATGCCATCTACAGCCTACAGTTGCTATACTGTGCAAACAGTCTATCCATGGTTACCTTTACCTGACCCTAATCTGTCCGTCCCTCTACCCATAACAGCATCAACGTTGATGTTTTATTCTTTCTGACCTTTCCGATCTGCATCAGAAGCCTGATGGTCACATGATGAGTCCATTCATTAATTGATCATGTATAAAAAGGGCAAAATGTTCTTATTACGAAACCATTTTGCAGTACTCCCAGATGACACAACAATTCAACTATCTTTTCTTATATTGTTCATTGTATTTTTCCATAATCGAAACCGAGAATAATACAATGCATCTCGCCATGCATCCAGCGGCGCAGCGCTGTAGCCTACAGAAGCCTATATCTTGTCTTGCACATACAGTATACCACACTTGCGTACATAGGAGTCTTTCTTATTGTAGACTTTCTTGTCCTGACTTGCATGACTGACCTATCATTTATAATTCTTGAAATAAAACTGAACAGCAGGCTACTAGTGGACACATTTCGATGTCCGATGCAGTCTGAGTTGAACTTACTGTAGAGTTCGGAAAGATCTTTTTTCTCCAACACCACATCGTCTTCAATCACACAGTCGCAGCTATTCATAAAGACTATTGCAAAGATTAACAAGAGCACTCCTGAAGATTCTGTACAGCGTGATAAATATACTCTCATTTCGACGACAAGTTGCTGAATAAAAAGGCAGGAGTTCGAACATTCGGTGGTTGTTTTTCTCCTGAAAAACTTTCCGAAAGTTTGGGTAATCGCGACGTCACGGCCCAAGGTCTCTGCGGGGTAGTAAAGGAAGCATAGCCTACATTTCTTCCAGACAATTTTTGGGCGGGGGTCGGCTTTTATGGTTTTTACACACGTTTTAGAAGAACATTGATAGTCTATTTCAAATAATACTCAACAATAGGTTTACATCATTTACACTCAACGATAACAAATCAAAACATGACGAAGCTGATGATGTGGCAACAACTCAAAAGTTCAACTTTATTTTTGCGCCATACATTAAAGTTAATCAATTATTCTTCTCAAAATGATTCCAATCAAGATTACACAATTCAAGGCTCAGCCTCGACTCAAAACCCAAAGCAAAACATTCATAACACAAAAAAACATGAAACATTATTGCAGTAGTATCAAGCCTACTCAGCTTATTCTCAGTTTTAGGCTACCTATGTCCCAACCCAAAGTCTATGAAAAAAGTAAAGATGTAGGTTCTTAATTTGAGCCAGTTTGCTACATCAAGAAAATAACCCTGCAGCAACCAGAAATGTAAATTATTATGTGGATTACAATTAATGGACAAATCGGACATTTCAAAGTGGAAATTACAAACTTCAGAAACCTTTTTAAACCTCAAATACACCACAAGTTTAGCATTTCCTGCATGGCAGGAAAGTTCTCCTGCAACAGGGTGATCAAATTAAAATCCTACATCTGTAACAACCTAAATGGGAAAATCCAGTGTTCAGTTTCAGCAGAGCGTTTCTACCAAAGACAACTTTAAGAGCAGCAAAATCAAAGTCATTTCACGTAGAGATGTTTCATAGCTAGACATTCCACTGTTTGTCTGCTGATATGACATAGCATCCCTGAAGAAGATCCAGACCTTATGGAGTGATACAATGTTGCACATTGTGGTGATTACAATTTGTCCTTACACCACACACATACACACACACACTTGCATGCACATGCACGCATGCACCCGCACACACACACGCACGCACACACGCACACGCACGCACACACACACACACATAGATACTATACAACATAAACATCTCCACAACTGCCCTAACGGACTTCCAGTGCACTCAACTGCTGGTAAATATTTTACATATACAAGCTGATGTCATCATCAGTAGCCATCCATTGAATGAATATCAACTTTCTGTCCCCCTGCGCTTTTGTAAGTTACATTTTTAAACGTTGATGTCGAGCTTCTAAACAGAGGGTTTGTACCCTGTGGAGAAAGAAAAAAAACTGTTTAACAGTAAATTATACAAGAATTTCAAAGTAACTGACATGAGACAGAGCAAATGAGGACGAGGACACCATCTTACCGACTGCCATTTAGCCTTTGCCCTCTCGGCCTCAAACTTGGCGACCTCATTGCGGTCGTGGACTGAGATCAACAGCTTCCACACCCCCAGCAGGATGAGGCCGATGGTGAGGATGGACAGAGAGACCCCCAGTACTATCATAGCTATGTTGGGGGGTTCAGGACAGTCTGGAAGGATGGAGAGAGAGAGAGAGAGAGAGAGAGAGAGAGAGAGAGAGACACACACACACAGTTACGTCCGTAGTCATCACAGAGACACGTTTTTGAGGTGTAATTGTAATAGCAAGTTTTGTTAGCACACTTAGCGAGATAAATTCGTTGATCATTAGAGTAACCGTTACCCTGGTTGTGAGATAGAAATGGAGAACTTTTATGCTAATGTTATGAATATATATATTTTATATTGGTCACATGATGAGTCATTACAGATCATTACAGTGATCAGACTCATCATTTGCTCCAGAGTGGCGCAGCGATCTAAGGCACTGCATCTTGAGGCGTCACTACAGACACCCTGGTTCGATTCCAGGCTGTATCACAACCGGCTGTGATTGGGAGTCCCATAGGGCGGCGCACAATTGGCCCAATGTCATCAAGGTTTGGCCGGTGTAGGCCATCATTGTCAATAAGTATTTGTTCTCAACTGACTTGCCTGGTTAAATAAAGGTAATAACAAATATAAACAATGATGTGGAAACAGATCATTGGGCATTCCGTTCCCCATGTTTCCCACTGAGATATTCACCTCTGCCTGTTAACGGACTTACTGTTAACGGACCCATCAGATTCACTAAGCCCCTTTACCGGTTGCACTCGCTACTTCCGCAAAGGACTGTATAAAAACGATTCCCCATGATGGTCTACGTCCACTTAAACCTCTGGCCTCGTTCCTTCGCATGCACGACCTTCATTCTCTCACTGTTCGTACTTTTATGCGACGTTCAAAAACCTCTCTTACCGTACATCTTTAGATTATACACAGTGCTCCCTGCGTCTCCAGCCACCACACTGAAAGAGATGAGGCAGTTGTTCTCACTCTTTAGGGTACACAGCGTGGACCGGCTCTCATCGTATTCTGAAAAGGAATGTGGACACATACACCAGCTATGAAGATGGGATGAATGAAAAAAACGCCATACATCAACTTCCCTCTGCATTGTAAGAGGACGTAAGAGGACACCCTCCTCTCTATTCTGCTGCCAATATGATTCCCATATCAAAGGCCAAGATCTATATTGTGTGAATGTGTGTGTGTGCCCGTGTCACACCATTGCATTTCACATCTGAGTCCTGAAGATCCGGTGCGATGATCAGATACACCGCTCAGCTTGTGTGAGCGGGTTCAAAATAAGCTCCCCTTGAAAGGAACAAACCCGCAAGAGTCAGTCCCTTGTATCTTCGACCCGCACCACAATAGACCCGTCTGTAGGACATGGTAAATAATATGTTCCCCTTTGTCTAGCGTCTGATGAACACCGGACTCAGACAGTGTTCTGATGGAGAGGGTGGAAGAGAGAGAGAGAGAGAGTGAAGACAGGGGCACGGAGAGACACTTGATGGAGGACGGGCCAGCATACCTCCAGATCTCTGCTCCAGAGGGGAACTTCACATGCTAGTCTGTTTACTACCCACGCGGGGCAAACAACGCGGGGCGATCATATTAAAAAGGTAAGAGAAAGGGCCAGACAAGAGAAAGTTCCCACCAGGAACTTCTTCATCGTGGTTGGCAAGGAAACAGTGTACCATTGTGGGATGCAGACATAGTCTGGCATCAAGCCTCGCAATCACACATTTGATTAAAACAAGTGGTACAATCTGGAAAGGTGTGTGTCATGCTGTTTCTAATGTTCTCTCTCTCGGTAGTTCTCATTTCACTCTTCACAAAATTTGTTTGAATCTTATCCGTCATGATTCGGCTACCCGTGACAGGCAGGAGTAACTAACCTGTGGAATTGTTGATGAAGACGTGAGGGACGCTGCACCTTTGGACACACTCCTCTGTGGCCTCATCTTCTGCTTGTAGATGACACTCCACACAGGTTCTGAGGAACACACACACACAACATCTGTCACGTGTTGAGTGCTGGCCTTAAGAGGAGGGTTATTTGTGTTCCCTGATAAAGAATGAACAGAAGAAGCCTTAGCCAAATTTCAGTTTGTTCCCAAGGTTGCTCTCTCCCTCTCTCTCTCTCGCCCTCTCTCTCTCTCTTTCTCTCTCTCTTTCTCTCTCTCGCCCTCTCTCCCTTTCTCTCTCTCTCCCTCCCTCTCTCTCTCTCTCTCTCTCTCTCCCTCTCTCTCTCCCTCTCACTTTCTCTCTCTCTCTCTCCCTTTCTCTCTCTCTCCCTCTCTCTCCCCCCTCTCTCTCTCTCTCTCGCTCTCTCTCTCCATTTCTCTCTCTCTCCCTTTCTCTCTCTCTCTCTTGCTTTCTCTCTCTCTCTTTCGCTCTCTCTCCCTCTTTCTATCTCCCCCTCTCTCTCTCTCTCTCTCTCTCTCTCTCTCTCCCTTTCTCTCTCTCTCTCCTCTCTCTCTCTCCCTCACTCTCTCTCTCCCTCACTCTCTCTCTCTCCCTTTCTCTCTCTCTCTCTCCCTCTCTCCCTCTCTCTCTCTCTCAATTCAATTCAATTCAAGGGGCTTTATTGGCATGGGAAACATGTGTTAACATTGCCAAAGCAAGTGAGGTAGATAATATATAAAGTGAATATATAAAGTGAAATAAACAATAAAAATTAACAGTAAACATTATACATACAGAAGTTTCAAAACAATAAAGACAATCCAAATGTCATATGATATATGTACAGTGTTTTAACAATGTACAAATGGTTAAAGGACACAATATAAAATAAATAAGCATAAATACGACCTCTCTCTCTCTCTCTCTCTCTCTCTCTCTCTCTCTCTGTCTGTCTGTCTGTCTGTGTAGTCTAGCACATAATGGTGGTGTCAGATGGACTGTGTGTGTTGGCTGTCTTTTGATGCCCTCAGGAACAAATTCAGACAAGATGAGGTGAACACTATATCCCAGTACTGAAAAGAGGTGACAACAAATACAACAACCCTTAATTGTTCTATTTCCATCTTTATTAAAGATGTATCACTATAACCACGCTGCGTTTTGGTCCGCCTCTCCTTCAACAGAAGAATCCCGTTACAGATGTGGGCTAGTGTGGAACAGGAACAAGATTTCACAGGATGTGGGCTAGTGTGGTCTAGACATTTGCTATAAGTGTTGGGATCTCATCACTTTCAGTACTGTATTTGTTTGCTGTACTGTCTCCAGTCGCTGTTACCATTCCTGAAGCCGATATCCTACAGTGCCTTCAGAAAGTATTCACACCACATGAGGTTTTCCACATTCTGAATGTTGTGTCACTGGCCAACACACAATATCCCATCATTTCAAACTGGAATTATGTTTTTACAACATGGTACTATATAATTCAGGATGAAAAGCTGAAATGTCGTGAAGCAATAAGTCAACCCCTTTGTTATGGAGCCTAAAGAAGTTCAGGAGTAAAAATGTGCTCAACAAGTCACATAATAAGTTGCATGGACTCTGTGTGCAATAATAGTGTTTAACATGATTTTTGAACGACTACCTCATCTCTGCACCCCACACATACAATTATCTGAATGATCCCTCAGTCAAGCAGTGAATTTCAAACACAGATTCAACCACAAAGACCAGGGAGGTTTTCCAATGCCTTATTAATTACCCTTTGGATGGTGTAGCAATACACCCAGTCATTACAAAGATACAGGTGTCCTTACTAACTCAGTTGCTAGAGGAAGGAAACAGCTCAGAGATTTCACCATGAGGTCAATATTGACTTTAAAACAGTTACAGAGTTTAATGGCTGTCATAGGAGAAAACTGAGAATGGATCAACAACATTATAGCTACTCCACAATACTAACCTATATGACAGTGTTACTCCACAATACTAACCTATATGACAGTGTTACTCCACAATACTAACCTATATGACAGTGTTACTCCACCATACTAACCTATATGACAGTGTTACTCCACAATACTACCTATACAACAGTGTTACTCCACAATACTAACCTATATGACAGTGAAAAGAATGAAGCCTGTATGAAATACAACTATTCCAAAACATACATCCTGTTTGCAACAAGGCACTAAAGTAAAACAGTTAAAAAATATGGTAAAGAAATTAACGTTATGCCCCGAATACAAAATGTTATGTTAGGGGCAAATCCAACACAACACATAACTGAGTACCGGTCTTGATATTTTTAAGCAAGGTGGTGGCTGCATCGACAAGGACTAGGGAGTTATTTGAGGGATAAAACGAAACGGAATAGAGCTAAGCACAGGAAAAATCCTAGAGGAAAACCTGGTTCAGTCTGCTTTCCAACAGACACTGAGAGACAAATTCATCTTTCAGCTGGACAATAACTTAAGACACAAGGCCAAATATATACTGGAGTTGTTTACCAAGACGACGTTGAATGTTCCTGATTGGCCTAGTTAGTTTTTACTTATATTGGCTTGAATATCTATGTCAAGACTTGAAAATGGCTGTCTAGCAATGATCAACAACCAACTTGACAGAGCTTGAAGAATTTTTTAAAGAATAATGTGTAATCCAGGTGTGCAAAGCGCTTAGTGATTTACCCAGAAAGACTCACAGCTGTAATCACTGCCAAAGGTGATTCCAACATGTATTGACTCAGGGGTGTGAATACTTATTTAAATGAGATATTTCTGGATTAAATTGTTTAACACATTTGCAGAAATGTCTAAAAAGATGTTGTCACTTTGTCATTATGGGGTAATGTGTGTAGATGGGTGCGAATTTGTATTTATTTCATCCATTTTGAATTCAGGCTGTAACACAACAAAATGTGGAATAAGTCAAGGGGTGTGAATAGTTTCTGAAGGCACTGTAATACATGACCCATTGGGAAACTGGACAGGTGTATGTTCTTCTTACCTAGCTGAGCTACAGGAGTCTCCACAGGTAGGGCATCTTTCACAGGTGTCTCCAGAGGCTCCGGGCATGGAACACACACACTTCCCGCACACACACTTCCCCCGCCCGCTGCACAGCGCTCCGTCCTCCGACACACACGTGTCCCTGCTGCTGCTGCAGTTACAGTACTCCCCTATCCAGCCGCTATGACACACACACTCGCCGCAGTCACAGTCCCCGTGACCTACACACACACACACACACACATGAGCACATTAGGTCATATGTTATATTACTGAGTCATTGTGATGTCAGTATATTATCTGCTTTCATCAAAAGAGGAAGAGGTGAAACCACAATGCTCGTCATGAGAGTCCGTGTTTCGTACGTACACACCTCCACAGAGTAACCCTCGGAACCTCACACACGAGAAGTCGTCACACTCGCAGTAGGCCCCGTAGACGCGTCCGAAACCAGACGGGTGACACACACACTGGCCGCAGTAACACTCCCCTTGCCCGCTACAGGACTCCGAAGCACCACTGGCCTTGCAGTTACTGCTCTGGACGCTCTCCTCCGTACACTCACACTTGGAACCCATGTACCCGGGATCACACAGGCAGGAGCCACACTCCAGAGATCCCCGGCCCAAGCTGCAGTGGCTGCTGTTGGGCTCGGGGGTCTGCTGACAGGCACAGGAGCACAGGGACTCCAGGTCTATCTCCAGGGGGTCCTGAAAGCCCACCGGTTTGATGAGGAAACGCTGGGGACCGTCGAGACACTCAGAGAGTTCTACAGTCACGTTGAAGGAGACCTGGGAATCACAGAGATTGAAGGGTGGATGTTATATCATACATGCATTGAGGTGGCTGTAAAGTCAGTTGGAAACTTGTTTTACGACAATATGAAAATATAGGAATATTGTTCTTTAATATCATTGACCAGCTGACGAGCAAAATGGGAACAAACCGTGTCTCCAGCTTTGACGTTGGAGCATCGTTTCTGTCCAGGTAGTACCGTCCCATCCTGACAGATCGCTGTGAAGGAGATCTGTAGATCCTCTGTGTCTCCTAGCACCTCCAGCTCTATCTCAGACCGCAGCTCCTGGAAACACAAAGGTAACCTATAACGGGGTCATGGCCAGGTCCTAGACCTCGTGAGGGAAGAGTTCAGGTTAGAGTCTTTTTGTAGTTTATTCAATGCTGTATTTTACCTCACACTCAATGGATTATGCGGTCTCTTTAGTGTGGGGGGTGTAATAGGAGTGTGTGTGTGTGTGTGTGTGTGTGTGTGTGTGTGTGTGTGTGTGTGTGTGTGTGTGTGTGTGTGTGTGTGTGTGTGTGTGTGTGTGTGTGTGTGTGTGTGTGTGTGTGTGTGTGTGTGTGTGTGTGTGTGTGTGTGTGAAAGAGAGAAAGGGAACCATTATAAGCTTCTGCAACCACTGACTTATTACACCCTTTTTAAGTCTACAGTGTGTTCCAACACTGCTAAGGTTTACTCAGCTGGGCCTATTCATTCCTAGTCTTCCACTATATTGGTAAGTCCCTTTCTCTGAGTGGTTTGAGTCATGATCCCTGTAACTTCCCAGGTATTCCGTCAAGCTCCCAGGTGTCCCAGGTGTTAGTAGCCAATCACCACAGGGTATAGTGAGGTAGATATGACTCTAATATAACTCTTTCTCTAAGTGAGCACAGTGTTGACAGAGTACTTGACATTTTTATCCTTTCAGTTCCTTGGGGGAAGATGTGGTCTGTGTGATGCTTGAGAGAAACAGCTTGAGCTGAGACACCGTGTACTCATGTACAGTGTACTAGGAGGAGCACTAAATCAAAATCTAGCTATCACAAAAATAAGCTACATCGGTAATGTGGCTAACCTCTTATCGCTTTCACATAAAGTATGTCCTGTACATTTCGTATTGTGCTAGATGCTAGATGCTAAATTCTTTGCCATTAGCTCGGTGATGAATAAAGCCCCCTTGGCATAACTAGAGGAGCCAGACGTGACTTGGCTATGGTAGGCTGTTCAGGAAGTGTCTGATGAAGTGATTAGAAGCTGTGGGTCTGCTCTCATCCCCCTCAACGCACACACACACACACCACTCGCGCATACCCTCGTGCACACACTCGTACACACACACACGCTGCCTGTAGGCCTGAAGCCAATAGGGATTAGACAGTAGGGAGGAACACCGAGCCACGATAGAGGATCAAACAGCAGGGGCGAGTGCAGACCTGCTGACAGCATACCGAGGTGCAGAGAGGAGAGGAAGAGAGGGGGGAAGGAACGGGGATGAGAGAGAGGAGGGAGAGGGGTGGTGGGGAGAGGAGGGAGAGAGAAGAGATAAACAGAAAGGAAGGATCTAACCCGAGGGAGCTAGTCAGAGGTCACTGTGTCCATGTATTCTGCAAGTCTCAATAGTCCTGCTAACTAACAAACACACTGTACACCCACAGTGACAGAATTGTATTCTCACTTTATACGCCGTCACAATCAGTTCCAGGATGTTCCTTGAATCTGACTCCAGAACCCCCACCGTGGCGCCAGGAATGAAACTTGCATAGTTCTGTGATAAAACACACAACAGACACACTGTTACTGTTCATGTAGGTTGGCCGACCAGTCACAGCAACATCATAAGGAAGTAAGTTCTACCGAAAACAGGAAGAAGAGAGGGCTTGTTCCAACACGTCCACTGAGAGCAGGTAGCGAATCAAACATGCAAACCCCAACGATACACAGAGATACATTTTCCTTCTCCATTCCATAACCGGCTTGCCGCATACCTCGTTGCAACCCGGTGTTTTCTGACAGGTAAACGTCACATTGCTGTTGGGAAAAGGACAATGGAGGGAGAAGGAGAAGTTCTCACCTCGTAGTTGTGTTTCTGATTTTCCGTCACAGCGAATATAAGCAGGATATTATTGTCCACCAGTTTATCCATCAGCTGTCCCAGAGTTGGGTATTCCTGGATGGACAAAGTCAGTATTTAAAAACCTCAGACTATAGTATTTCATCCCAATGAATGAAACAATTACATGTATTTCTAAAGCCCTTTTCACATCAACAGTAATAAAAAGTGATTTACAGTCACCCGGCCTCGGCCCCAAAGAGCCAGTAGTCTTTACAGTAAAGGGACACTCCTTCTCCATGGATAGGAATGAAAGCCATGTTATAGTATCATAAACAGTGAATCCTTGTACTACAACCCCAGTCATAGAAGTAATAAATGAATCTGATGTGACTGTCCCCTTACCAGATGGGCAGCCATAGAGTATTCATTGTTGCTGTCCAGATGGCACTCCCCGTCGTTAGGGACGACGATGCCTGACATCTTGCTGTCCATCCCAAAGTGAGAGTCAGCGTCGCTCACAAACACCAGCAGACGCATGGAGTCGTTCCTCCAGCCTATCTTGTCCTAACAGGGAGAGATGAGAGATTATTATACCACAATAATACTATAGGCCATTGTCAAAGCACGCCCGAAGTTCCCTTGAAAAATAAAGATATTCTATTCCCTTCCTTTAGATTCTATTCTGCAGTATTATTTTCTATTCGGCTCTATTCTATTCTGTTAAAAATGGCTACCATCTTTGGGGACAAATCAAATCAAACCTGAACCACAGACTCGCTCACTTACCCCACAGACAGCAGCCTGCATAATGGCATCGAAGCCACACTCCGGCAGGTCGATGTTGGCAGACACACGCTGTTTGGTGATGATATTGTTGAACTTCTCTGTGCTGCTGGTGAGGGGTAGGACGTGTTTGTATCCAAACGTTGGCAGACAGCTCTCATCCACACTCCTGCATGGGAGTACCATACAGAAACATAGTGTATTACATCTACGACCGGGGTTCCCCCTCTCTAAGACAAATTCAAAATAACAGAACTTTCCATGACTTCCCATGTCTACAGATAAGACATTGGGGGCCAAATGTTTCCATCACCGTTTAACTAATGAATTATTACTAGATATTATTATTACTTACAACAAGTAAGCTTGTTATAGACATACTCAAACACACTGTGTCGTTTACTAAGCTCTTTTAGTGAGAAAATCTGTCTCTTCCACAGAAAGATGGTTCTTTGTAGCTTAGTTGGTAGAGTATGGCACTTGTAACTCCAGGGTAGTGGGTTTTGATTCCCCGGGACACCCATACATATTCACACATGACCTTAAGTCGCTTTGGATAAAAGTGTCTGCTAAATGGGATATATTATATTATTAAATAAAGAAAGTGCATTTGTACTTCAACCATAGAGGATGTGGTTTTCATTTCAGTTCTCACAAGCACACTGTACCCTACCTACAAGGGTTATCCAGCTCTCCAGGAGTGATCTTAATGAACGGGAGGACTGGTTTCTCAACGAAGGACCCAAATCCAAGTCTGAATTTACTGGTGAGCTTTGCCATCTCCTTGGACAGGGTGGAGCCCAAGTCTTTAATCATCTCCAGGTCATCAATCATGGAGGCTGAGAGGTCCATCAGGTAGTAGATGTCTACAGGGTAGTCTTCTGTCTGCTGCACACTGACCTGGAAGGTCACCTCACTGCCTGAAAGAAAAAATAAGAAACTGTTTTCTGTCTCTCTCTCCGGGCTCCGTTCAGTTCAAGGTCTGACCATGCTAGTGAGAAATTCTATTGATATTATTATCTTGATGTGAAAAATGGTGTGAAAATATAAATTAAACATCCTTCATTCATCAAAAAGAGTTTCTAAATCAACTTCAAATCATCGCCAGCGTGTACCCACAGTGTGAGCAGTGTGCCCAATAGCTGTATAAATAATGGACACAGCGACTACCCCCAGGTCTCCATCAGTAACTGTATAAATAGGGGGTTACCAGTTCTGAGTTTGAGGGCCATCTTCTGTGGTGATATCTCTGTGCTGTTGGTATTTCCTGTCTTCTTCCCGAGAGGCTGGTCCCGGAGGACCTCGGAAGTGGTCACTGGGAATTCCACCTGGTCCTGGGGACAGCCTCTCTCTAGGAGGAGGTACGGCGTGTCACATCGCTCACTGATTAAAAAGGAGTCCGTGAAATTCTGAGAGGTTAAAAACACCACAAGGTTTTACAACCAATCTGACACAGAGACTCTAACATATTTTATTGGTGTTACGTCAGTCAGTAGTCATATTCATACTATAGTACTACCTGGAAGGTAGAACTTCTGAAGATCATTTGCAAATATTGCCATCATTAAATCATTTCACAATATTTTTTTGACTCTGCACTGCAGTTTGCTCCATCAACAACATGTCGCATCAGAATTCCATATCAAGTTAGGCTAGTTGCACATTTATGAATTCATGACACGTTTTCCTGCTTGACTTGCATCACTGTTATCCCCTAGATCTGCGTTCCTCAATAGGCAGTGATTTTATTTTAGTTTTGTGCAAAATATAGATATATCTATATTTTGATACCTATATACGTTTCGTTCTTGGACATAAAAGACTGTACAATCAGCAGAAAATGGCGTCAACGTTATTTTTATTCAGGAACTCTGTTCCCTAGTATTCCCACGCATAAATAGACAGGCATATGTGATCGTATCCTAATGTAATTCCAGTTTGAAATCCTTCTGTTTTTGTCAAATATTTTATCTGTTTGGAATTCTTGCGGTCAATTTGTAGGGCACAAATTATTTATAACTATAATGCGGCCCCCCGACCATCCGCTCAAATAAATATCGGCCCACGGTTGAATGTAATTGGGTTCCCCTGCCCTAGATGTATAGCCTACCTCTTGTGTGCACCATGCACAGTGGGGACCAAGCTGGAGACACTCGTCACAAGTCACTGCACTGCCAACCGAACATGTTCCTACATGGACACCACACGGGGAATATAGAATATAGAAGTGGTCAGCGTGGTTGTCCCTATCTAGCACGGGTTACATCTTCTCACGGCACTGCTGCCTGGCGTGTTATACTTTTGTCTATCAGTATATGAGTTAATGTTTAGTGCCTCTGTCTTTGTGATGCGCCTGGTTAATTTGCGCATGAATAACCAGAGCAAATGTTAGGTTATGTTATCATGATAAATCACAATAATAATTGTGCGGGGGGGTAAAAATAAATATTTGTATATGTAAACCACTGGATCAAATAAACTAATTGAAATGCAATCAATACATTGCATTCATGTATGACGTGGAATATTTACCTCTATAAAAGTCAAATAAAGCTGTTATAATCTTGGGGAAAATCTGGATAAGCTTGAATGGATAAGCTTGAAAGGAGGAGTTATTTAATTAATCAAAGCCATTCGATCCGGTCTCTGGTCTTACCCTCCACGTTGTTGATCCAATGCCGAAGAATCAGGAGCAGAAGTACAGCAGTCCCCATTGGTCCTCGCGGTTACTACTATAGGCATATGAAAGAACAACAAAACATTCTCTGGTACTCTCATATGTACAGTAAAATTGACCAAACAAACAGGTATTTCCAGCCTTAGTAAGCTTCTCTTGGTATCACTGTCTAGGCTAAACGACAAGAGAATGCGCCGTCTTTCTTACCTGGCAGGAAAGACGTTGAGTGCCTGCGTGGTTCAGACATTCTTACCTGCCCAGCCTTTTATGTTCACTTCCGTACAGGTGAGAACATAAACGGAACGGGACTACAGAGAGTGAGTGAGAAGTGAGTGTACGGACGTGAGCTATGAGAAGCCAGAGACAACAGCTACATTGAACTGGGTTTTATTTCAATGGAAGATTATATGATAATCGAAATATAACAGAAATGAACTTGTATTTTTACATATATATATATATATTTTTTTTTAAATCAATATAATTTGTTAGCCTGCAATCTTAAATTGTTATAACATATATTGAAGTAAAGGTTATGGGATAAATGATCAAATCCATGTAACTATTTGTACACACAAATGTAATATCTTTGAAATAGTGTTTCAAACGTTCACCAATATTTCAAAAATGGGGAAATAGCATGTTTCATTCTGCCTTTCTAAAGAAGTCTGTAATGTGCCCGAGGACTGATCATTCTTCATTTTAAATCTGCCATGACAGGACCTCGGATTCACTGCAAAATATATGGGCTCGTAGAATATGAGTACTGCTGCAGTTACGAAGGCCATAGTATTCGTAAGGTGTGTAAATTGACGTATTCTTATACATGGGTAATTCACTTGTATTAATGCCTTATGACCTATAATGGCAACTTGATACATACCTAGGCCAGTGGGCCGATTCCCTAGTGATCACGATATAAATCCAACATTTTCTTTTCAGCAGACACTATTATACAAAGCGACTTATTGTCATGCGTGCATACATTTGACATATGGGCGACTCCAGCGGGAATCGAACTCACAACCTTTAGCATTTCGAGCGCCAAGCTCTTCTACCGTCTGAGCCACACAGGACCGAATACACTTAATCAAGTCAAATCCCAGTGGTTGTAAAACATCATACTTTCGAACTTCCAGAATATGCCCATAGTTCACTTACCCATAGTTCAGTGGGTCATGACTGCCTGTCTGTCAATGTGTTGCAGTATATGTTTAATCAGGTCTTCACTGCCCTGTCCTTGAGATGAATTATATCGTGGCACACATTGTCTTGTTTGTACCATTTTTGCACGATAACACGTCTCCATCAACTGTTGTCTATTGGCTTTAACATCATAATCATATGTTGTATTGACCTATATAGCGATCTGACCTGATCCATTCTGGAGCTGTGCATAAAGGGGGTTGTAGGGCAACGTGATAACCATTGTGATAACCATTGTTTATAGGGACAACCAACTGCCCAGACGTGCCACACCGTAAGTCTTTACCCCTGAATTACTCAGATGAGATACTGCAACTGAAAAAAATATGTTAATATTTAACATGACAAACCCCTCAGAAATGTAAATATCTCAAGGGTTCATTTTGATTTAATGATTAACAGTAGGGACGAAAAACTACACTTCGGGCTCTTTTGAAAAGTAGTCTATTGCTCAATACAAAAATCCTCATAAACTGATGTGTGTGGGTGCGTGCGTGTGCGTATATAACCTGTGAGTGAATAGGCGGTGAATGTGTGTGTGCGTAGCACATGGAGTGTGTGTCTTCACAGGCGGTGTGTGTAGGTGGTGAACAATTGACAGCTGCAGTGTGGATTTCTCAGCTTGTCCGTTCCAGACGGAATATCCAACTAAAGCAGCATCACACCCCTCCGAATCGCAGTAAGCCCCTCATCTGTTACTCCAAACCCCCTCCTCTCCTTCTCTGTTACTCTCCCCCCTCCTCTGCTCCCTTCTCCACTTCTCCTCTCATATTTACTCAACTCTCCAAATGATTCTTCCATTATAATCTCTCCTATAGTCTATTCCTCTTCTCTCCAGTCTTCTGCCAAGTCATCATTTATCCTGTCCTCCTCCACTCCTAGAGGCGCCCAGCCTTCAGTCATTCCCACTGTCATCCCATCTCAGCTGATGGATGGAGTGACAGCGGAATGACAGCACTTGTCCTCTGCCACTTTGCAGCTCCCTCCATTCTTTATCTGACTAGAGGACAAACATTTGTACTGTTTTGCCACCGCTGTTCTGAGAAGGTGCACAGGCCACCCATAAAAATCTTTAAAACATACACAAGTGTGACCTTTTAAAATATGATCTGTTGCTATCTGACAACTTAAACATCCATTCATTCATTAAATTGTCTAACCTAATTGCACTACCTAATCCACTCAGGTCCTTCCTTAAATTGTCCTACTTAATTGTCCTACCTTACCATCTTAGATGTCCATTCTTCCATTAAATGGTCCTACCTAACCAGCCCAGATAATCATTGTTCCATGAAATGATACTACCTAACCAGCCCAGATAATCATTCTTCCATGAAATGATACTACCTAACCAGCCCAGATAATCATTGTTCCATGAAATGATACTACCTAACCAGCCCAGATAATCATTCTTCCATTAAATTATCCTACCTAACCAGCCCAGATAATCATTCTTCCATTAAATTATCCTACCTAACCAGCCTAGATATTCATTATTTCATTACATTGTCCTACCAAACCAGCCTCGATAATCATTATTTCATTAAATTGTCCTAAAAAACCAGCCTAGATAATCATTATTTCATTCAACTATCCTACCAAACCAGCCTAGATAATCATTATTTTATTCAACTATCCTACCTAACCAGCCTAGATAATCATTATTTCATTCAACTATCCTACCAAACCAGCCTAGATAATCATTATTTCATTAAATTGTCCTACCAAACCAGCCTAGATAATCATTATTTCATTCAACTATCCTACCAAACCAGCCTAGATAATCATTATTTCATTAAATTGTCCTACCAAACCAGCCTAGATAATCATTATTTCATTAAATAGTCCTACCAAACCAGCCTAGATAATCAATATTTCATTAAATTGTCCTACCAAACCAGCCCAGATAATCATTATTTCATTCAACTATCCTACCAAACCAGCCTAGATAATCATTATTTCATTAAATTGTCCTACCAAACCAGCCTAGATAATCATTATTTCATTAAATTGTCCTACCAAACCAGCCTAGATAATCATTATTTCATTAAATTGTCCTACCAAACCAGGCTCGATAATCATAATTTCATTCAACTATCCTACCTAACCAGCCTAGATAATCATTATTTCATTAAATTGTCCTACCTAACCAGCCTAGATAATCATTATTTCATTAAATTGTCCTACCAAACCAGCCTAGATAATCATTATTTCATTAAATTGTCCTACCAAACCAGCCTCGATAATCATTATTTCATTCAACTATCCTACCAAACCAGCCTAGATAATCATTATTTCATTAAATAGTCCTACCAAACCAGCCTCGATAATCATTATTTCAATAAATTGTCCTACCTAACCAGTCCAGATAATCATCATTTCATAAAATTGTCCTACCAAACCAGCCTAGATAATCATTATTTCATTAAATTGTCCTACTTAACCAGCCCAGATAATCATTATTTCATTCAACTATCCTACAAACAAGCCTCGATATTCATTATTTAATTAAAGTGTCCTACCAAACCAGCCTAGATAATCATTATTTCATTAAATTGTCCTACCAAACCAGCCTAGATAATCATTATTTCATTCAACTATCCTACCAAACCAGCCTAGATAATCATTATTTCATTAAATTGTCCTACCTAACCAGCCTATAATCATTATTTCATTAGATAATCATTATTTCATTAAATTGTCCTACCAAACCAGCCTAGATAATCATTATTTCATTAAATTGTCCTACCTAACCAGCCTAGATAATCATTATTTCATTAAATTGTCCTACCTAACCAGCCTAGATAATCATTATTTCATTAAATTGTCCTACCAAACCAGCCTCGATAATCATTATTTCATTAAATTGTCCTACCTAACCAGCCTAGATAATCATTATTTCATTCAACTATCCTACCAAACCAGCCTAGATAATCATTATTTCATTAAATTGTCCTACCAAACCAGCCTAGATAATCATTATTTCATTAAATTGTCCTACCTAACCAGCCTAGATAATCATTATTTCATTAAATTGTCCTACCTAACCAGCCTAGATAATCATTATTTCATTAAATTGTCCTACCAAACCAGCCTCGATAATCATTATTTCATTAAATTGTCCTACCAAACCAGCCTCGATAATCATTATTTCAATAAATTGTCCTACCAAACCAGCCTCGATAATCATTATTTCAATAAATTGTCCTACCTAACCAGCTTCGATAATCATTATTTCAAAAAATTGTCCTACCAAACCAGCCTCGATAATCATTATTTCAATAAATTGTCCTACCAAACCAGCCTCGATAATCATTATTTCAATAAATTGTCCTACCAAACCAGCCTCGATAATCATTATTTCAATAAATTGTCCTACCTAACCAGCCCTGTGTCCCCATAAAGTGTACACCAGCATGTCAATAAACCCTTAGCCAATATTTGGGTCAGATGGTCATGTCTAACCATACAGTGAGAAATAGAAAAAACTTATTTTCATATTCAATGTTGCTTTTCCAAGGTTTCATTCCCACCATCCGTCCCATTGTGAGGGAGGAAGATTCTCCCACACAAAACCTGCCAGCATTCCTAACGAGACTCCAACTTCTACTCCCGTTGTTGAGACATGAACATGACATTGGCTTTGTCAAGTTTAGGGATTCCCAAGAAACTGAATCCTAGTCATTACTCCTTGTCATTCCTTACAATGAGATGCCTGCTCAGGATTGAACGCAGTGCTGTGTGATATGATATCACAGATATATCAGTGTGTGTGTGTGTGTGTGTGTGTGTGTGTGTGTGTGTGTGTGTGTGTGTGTGTGTGTGTGTGTGTGTGTGTGCCGGGCAGGCCGTGTTAATACACAATACATTACAACGGTCGGCACTGCAATGAGACCAACTCACCTACAGGGGCCTCCTCTAGTACCATGCTGTCCTGTCAAAGGGGCGCTGTGTCCTTGTCACCGCCTGAAAAATGAGGGGAGAGGAATCAGGGAGACGCCGCCACTGCCGCCGGCCTTCAAAACGTCCAGTTGCAACTGCAGCCCTGGGCAGGAGTAACTATAAACCTACAGTAACAGACAGCTTTATGAAGCATGACGCTGCCTGTCCCTCTCACCCTCCCCACTGCCCATGCTCCCAGGCTGGTGGGGGTGGAGGGGTGCTGATGAGTGATGGCAGCAACTGCTGGTGGGTCTGAGACATACAAATAACAGCCGTCTTCATTAGAAAGGGATGGTAGCAGAGTAGCAGAGATGCAGATTGACTGACAGGCCAAATGTGCCAGTGTTGCCCTCTCTTGGTTGAGGCAGTAGGTTACAGCTCCCTGTGAGGAACTTGTGTCAAGATGTAAAGCACAAATATTGAGGGCATGTGTGTGTTGTTTATGTCGCTGTCTTGTGTTTGGAAGTGAACATCAAGCCAGTGAGTTAATTGAATCAAGTGCAGAGGAAGGTCAGAGATGAAAGGAGTGACACTGTATTAATGTTGACTCTCCCTATGGTGGTATGATTGGAATGTGTGTGTGTGTGTGTGTGTGTGTGTGTGTGTGTGTGTGTGTGTGTGTGTGTGTGTGTGTGTGTGTGTGTGTGTGTGTGTGTGTGTGTGTGTGTGTGTGTGTGTGTGTGTGTGTGTGTGTGTGTGCGTGTACGTGTGCGTGTGCGTGTGTGTGTGTGTGTGTGTGTGCGTGCGTGTGGGCATAAAAAAGATACGGAGAGAGAGAGAGAGAGAGAGAGAGAGAGAGAGAGAGAAAGGAGGTGGACAAGGCGTACATCGTAGGAATGAGAGTCAAACTGCACATTCAGGCAAGGCATCATTCCCAGAAGTCAATGTGGTAACGATTCTGGTTCAAAATGGCTACCAGGCTAATCAGGCTGACTCTTTGCCATGTGGTACAGTTACCCTCTACTACTGTAGAGTAAAACACATTAGTCACTTTTTACATTGCCATTGTAAAATGTATCCATAGGCCATACTGTAACCCCATAAAGATATGTGGCAGAAAGATTTCTTTAAAGGTCAATCAGCCCATTTCCTATGAAATACCATTGAACAGAAATGAATGAATGAATCAAGACACGAGAGACCACAGACTCTCTCAATGTCTGCACCCCCGATGTCTGCACAGGCACCCCCAATCTGACCTTGGCCCTACTTCAGGGAATAGCGCCATGTGTCCCTTCAGCTGTGGAGAATTAGACATCAGAAAGAGCGAGATAAATAAGAGCAAGAGAGCGAGCGAGAAGGGGGGTGGGGGGGAGACAGAGAGAGAGAGTGCTAATCCTCCATCATTTGCTCCTTATGTTCATAGGGTCGATTTTCCTGCGTGGCGTGGGGGGGGGGGGGGGGCATATGCCTGGCATTACAGTCTGGCTGGGTGGTGTCCGGGGCGTATGTGTGTGTGGTAATGGGGGATCTTGCACCCCAGTTATTTTTCATCCCTTTACTGGTAAGATATATGGGACATGGTGCCTTTGTGTCTATGGCATCAGCTCAAGTAAGCTGCAGGCTTTAACAGAGAAGCCCCATAAAAGACACTGATATCACAAAGGATACATTACAACAAACCCCCTGGATGTTAGAAACAGTGTGACAAAGAGCAAGGTTAGCGTCATGGATATATACTGTATACTCACGTTTATATACATCACTGGTTAGCAAGTACATTGATACATCAAGTTCTTATCAAGACAGTGCTAACGATGACTTAAAGTGGAATCTGAAAATAAATATTATTCTATTTATATGATTTTGGACATCTACTAGGTCTACTTATTGATCTGAATGCATAGCCCCCTCTGCTGTTGATTGAAGGTACTTAAGGTAAATCAAATAACATTTTATTGGTCACATATTTAGCAGATATTATTGCGGGTGTAGCGAAATGCAGTGCAGTAGTATCGAACAATTCACAACAGTACACACAAATCTCAAAGTAAAATAATGAAATTATAGAAATATATATAGAAATATAGAAATATTAGGACAAGCAATGTTGGAGTGGCATTGACTAGAATACAGTAGAATACAGTATATAAACTCAACAAAAAAAGAAACGCCCTCTCACTGTCAACTGCGTTTATTTTCAGCAAACTTAACATGTGTAAATATTTGTATCAACATAACAAGATTCAACAACTGAGACATAAACTGAACAAGTTCCACAGACAGGTGACTAACAGAAATTTAACAATGTGTCCCTGAACAAAGTGGGGGTCAAAATAAAAAATAACAGTCAGTATCTGGTGTGGCCACCAGCTGCATTAAGTACTGCAGTGCATCTCTTCCTCATGGACTGCACCAGATCTCCCTATTCTTGCTGTGAGATGTTACCCTTTCAAGGCACCTTGAAAGACATTTTTGGGGGAATGGCCCTAGCCCTCACCCTCTGATCCAACAGGTCCCAGACGTGCTCAATGGGATTGAGATCCGGGCTCTTCGCTGGCCATGGCAGAACACTGACATTCCTGTCTTGCAGGAAATTATGCACAGAACGAGCAGTATGGCTGGTGGCATTGTCTTGCTGGGGGGTCATGTCAGGATGAGCCTGCAGGAAGGGTACCACGAGGGAGGAGGTTTTCCTCCCTGTAACGCACAGTGTTGAGATTGCCTGCAATGACAACAAGCTCAGTCCGATGATGCTGTGACACACCGCCCCAGACCTTGACGGACCTTCCACCTCCAAATCGATCCCGCTCCAGAGTACAGGCCTCGGTGTAACGCTCATTACTTCGACGATGAAAGTCAATCCGACCATCACCCCTGGTGAGACAAAACCGCGACTCGTCAGTGAAGAGCACTTTTTGCCAGTCCTGTCTGGTCCAGCGACGGTGGGTTTGTGCCCATAGGCGACAATGTTGCCGGTGATGTCTGGTGAGGACCGGCCTTACAACAGGCCTACAAGCCCTCAGTCCAGCCTCTCTCAGACTATTGCGGACAGTCTGAGCACTGATGGAGTGATTTTGCGTTCCTGGTGTAACTCTGCAGTTTTGTTGCCATCCTGTACCTGTCCCGCAGCTGTGATGTTAGAACTTACCGATCCTGTGCAGGTGTTGTTACACGTGGTCTGCCACTGCGGGGACAGTCAGCTGTCCGTCCTGTCTCCCTGTAGCGCTGTCTTAGGCGTCTCACGGTACGGACATTGCAATTTATTGCCCTGGCCACATCTGCAGTCCTCATGCCTCCTTGCAGCATGCCTATGGCACGTTCACGCAGATGAGCAGGGATCCTGGGCATCTTTCTTTTGGTGTTTTTCAGAGTCAGTAGAAAGGCCTCTTTAGTGTCCTAAGTTTTCATAATTGTGACCCTAATTGCCTACCGTCTGTAAGCTGTTAGTGTCTTAACGACTGCCCCACAGGTGCATGTTCATTAATTGTTTATGGTTCATTGAACAAGTATAGGAAACAGTGTTTAAACCCTTTACAATGAAGATCTGTGAAGTTATTTGGATTTTTACGAATTATCTTTGAAAGACAGGGTCCTGAAAAAGGGACGTTTCTTTTTTTGCTGAGTTTACATATTAAATGAGTAAAACATGATGTAAACATTATTAAAGTGACCAGTGTTCCATGATTAAAGTGACCAGTGATTCCATGTCTATGTACATAGGGCAGCAGCCTCTAAGCTGCAGGGTTGAGTAACCAGTTGGTAGCCGGCTGGTGACAGTGACTAAGTTCAGGGCAGGGTACTGGGCGGAGGCCGGCGAGTGATTAATATTTAACAGTCTGATGGCCTTGAGATATAACCTGTTTTTCAGTCTCTCGGTCCAAGCTTTAATGCACCTGTACTGACCTCGCCTTCTGGATGAGGTCAGCAGGCCGTGGCTCAGGTGATTGATGTCCTTGATGATTTTTTGGGACTTTCTGTGACATTGAGTGCTGTATACGTCCTGCAGGGCAGGCAGTGTGCCCCCGGTGATGTGTTGGGCAGAACTGCACCTTCCTCTGAATAGCCATGAGGTTGCGGGCGGTGCAGTTGCCATACCAGACGGTGATAAAGCCCGACAGGATGCTCTCTATAGTGCATCTGTAGAAATGTGTGAGGGTCTTAGGGGCCAAGTCGAATTTCTTCAGACTCCTGAGGTTGAAGAGGTGCTGTTGCACCTTCTCCCCCACACTGTCTGTGTGGGTGGACCATTTCAGATTGTCAGAGATGTGTACGCCGAGGAATTTGAAGCTTTCCACCTTCTCCACTGCGGTCCCGTCAATGTGGATAGGGGCGTGCTCCCTCTGCTGTCTCCTGAAGTTCACAATCAGCTCCTTCGTTTTGTTGACGTTGAGGGAGAGGTTATTTTCCTGGTACCACTCCGCCAGGGCCGTCGCCTCCCCACTGTAGGCTGCCTGGTCGTTGTTGGTAATCAGGCGTGTTGTGTCGTCTGCAAACTCTATAATTGACGCAGTCATGGGTGAACAGGGAGTGCGGGAGGGGGATGAGCACGCACCCTTGTGGGGCACCTGTGTTGAGGATCTGCATAGTGGAGGTGTTGTTTCCTACCTTCTCCACCTGGGGACGGCCCATCAGGAAGTCCAGGTCCCAGTTGCACGGGGCGGGCTTCAGACCCAGGGCCCTGAGCTAAATGATGAGCTTGGAGGGTACTATGTAAAATTACATGGTTCTTGTCATATCCCGTTCTAACCAAAACAATAGCCACAATAGCTGTAACTGAAGGGGTTCAAGTTAAGATTTAGTAAGCAACTACATCGAAAAATGAAATGTGAGACATAAATGACTAAACAAACTCACCTCATAGGGCTGATTCATGGTGGGTTTTTATTCAAATGTTTTTATAAAGGAAAGCACAAGGATAAGATTGAAGAGAACAATCTGGTGAAACAATGGCTGTAACATACACAAAGAAACAAAAATACAAAATGAGCGTATTTTTCTTTTTCTAACTGATGATACACAGCAGCATCATCACCCGGACATGTAAAACAAACAAATCTATCTTTCTGCATAAATTACTACTATTTCATTTTATTTATCGTCATCAGCCAGTCTATATCACACAAGTGTTGGTGGAATTTGCTGTACAACTAGCCTATTGATCCAGACACAGAATTGCACTTGGTTCAGACATCGCTAGCTATGCAAGACTATAGTATGGTTGCAATTTAAACTTCCATCTTTCAGACTTCTGCAACCCCCCCCCCCCTCACCACATTAACTGCCAACACAAAGTCCCATACAGCGAAGGTGTGTGTGTGTTTCAAGGGAAGAATAGATCAAGTCTAGCCGCCTACACTACCACGTGGTGGGTTTGCATTCCTCTAATATAAAAAAAAAAAAAAATCGCCTCATTCCCCAGCCTATTGGAACATCTGTTCGACAAGCAGCACTTGGTTTTTCTTTTAAGAGACTCCAAAACTAAGGCGGAGCTAAAACCATATTCTACCTGTAATAATGTTCATATCGGAAAAACACAACAAAAACAAGATTCAGCATGATACTATACTAAACAAAACAGAATGTTTTTTTATTTGAGGACAGAGTAGTAGGAGGAAGAATTGTAAAAATTGCTATTGGCCAGCTCCTGAGCTTGGCTTTGGGTGCATTCCAAATCGCATCCTATTTCCTTTAGAGTGCAACGCTTTTGACCCATAGAGATACATAGAGGACTCTAGTGCCCAGAAGCCTATTGGCTTGGCAGCGCCATCGAGGACTTTCCCCATTTTGAAGTAGTCAACTGGGTGGGACTTCCAATGGGTTAAAGGGATACTTCAGGATTTTGGCAATGAGGCCCTTTATCTACTTCTCCAGAGTCAAATGAATTTGTGGATACCATTTTTATGTCTCTGTGTCCAGTATCATTGAAGTTAGAGGTTGTTTCGCGAGCCAATGATAACTAGTGTTAGCGCAATGACTGAAAGTCTATGGGTATCTGCTAGCATGCTAGTAGATAAAGGGCATCACTGCCAAAATCCCGAAGTATCCCTTTAAAGAAGGATCACATAATTCCATCCAGGTCACCACGAGGTATCAGCCAATGAATTATAATTGTGAGTAAATATTCCATAACTACAGGTGGCAGTATGTCACCAACCTTATCTTTATACCTGTTTAAACAACACAGATGGCAGTGGGCACCCTTTCAGTTTGTTCACCAACTCAGAAGTAGTAGAAGAAATGTACTTCAAAATGGAGATGGCTTCAATGGAGCTGCCCGTGCTCTCACAGACGCCATAATGGGATAAATACAATGATGTGATGTCTATCTAAGTCTATGTTTTGAACATAGCCCTATGTGAAAAGCCTATGGGTCAAAAGTAATGCACTACATAAGGAAAATGGTGCGATTTGGTCCGACGCTTTTGTGTTCTTCTCTGGTGAGGCGGGCTGGACCTGCAAACCCAGCCATACCAGCCCAGACAGAACTCTGAGGTAGATAAAACCAGTCACACATGAACACACATGGTCAAGATGACCATTAGAGCAAAAAATGTAATTTTCTTTAAAGACAACCACGTCAATTTAGCGTAAAGTAAAAACAGATTGTAATTTCATCATTAAAGTTGGGCATTTTCTATTAATATTACTGTGTCTGTTGAAGTAAAAAATAGCAGAGAAAAAAATCCAGCCGACCTTGACGTTACCTCACAATTTCAAGCTTGCATTTCTTTTAAATCTATTTGTGTTTCTTATTTCAATTTTAGGCTATATTGTCTTAATTAGGGAGATGAGATCAGTAGGTGTAGCATTTGATGGAGGTCAAAATCCTTGGCTGTGTGTGAAATATGACAAAACAAGACACCTACACTGTCAAAGTCTAAAGAGACCTTATAATGGACTGACAGGAGTTATAATTAAGAGTGGCTGTTCTTTTTAATGTAGCCTGGTTAGACCAGACTGAATACTGTGATCACCATGAAGTGAAACAGTGAAACGTTAGGGAATCAGTTCGGATTCTGCCAGGCTATGAAAAATGACTGTTGTGATGTTAGCGGAAGGCACATTATCCAACCCATCATCTATTTGGCAAAACATTTGCTTCTTTAGCTTCTCTATCAGTTCTCTATTCATAGATTGATTGACAGCTGCCAAACGGCCAATTCTACATATTTAATCTGATACAGAAAATCATGTCAGACATTAACCCTAGAAGCCTAATTGAATGATAATATCTTATAAAGACCAAAAATAAAAACCAGTAACACCTCACCAAATGAACACTTTTTGCAAGCAACATTTTTTTCATCATATATCTTGGCTCATAAACTACCTATAAAACCCATTGGAAATCTCTTTTTCCTTAAGTCAACAGATTCCACAAAAAAAAGAATCAATCTCATGCATCTTTTAACATCACGCTGTAGGCTACTTGTCCCATTGCATCCACTTGGAGAATCCGTGGTAAAAAATACACGTCTTTTCGTTTATCAAAATAAAACATTTCTTCCTGTTTTGAAGGGGGGGGGATAATTGTTGGTTTTGTCCATTTTTACACCTCTGTAAAGGTCTTCCTTTTACACACCATAGTATCATTGCTGTTGGTTCCATCATACACAGTTGTTTGGTTGAAGCTGTGCAAAAGAGTTCTTACTGAAGTCTGGTCTGGTCCAATCAGGAGAGGCTGTGACTGTGACATCATGAGTCAGCGCCCACAGCATCCATTACTGCTCACAGAAGTCACCTGACAATACACAACACAATCAGGATCGGGATCACTACTCCTACTATGAGCAGTGCTACAGTACAATTAAAACTGTCACTTCCATCTCATATAGGGACTCATAAAGGAAGCACATACCTTATCGTTACTTGCTCTGTTGACTGTAGGGAGACGAATTATTGGACGAATCCACTTGTTGCTGTGAACCATTTTCCTGAAGAGGGAAAAACTGTGTAACTTCACATCTTAATATCTGGTATTAGCACCATCAAGTAAGTAATGGTATGGGATGTCAAAATTGATGTAAAATGGCTGTACTCATGATGAGACATGGATGAATGAGAGGAGATCAACACAATGAGATGGCAAGGACGAACCTCGGAACCTACGGCTGTCTGCTGCATGTGGGCGTACTGAGGAATATAGGCTGCCTGGACTGCAGCGTTGGCTGAAATATACTGCTGTCACAAGAAAAACAACAATATATTAGATTAGCTCAAATCGGGATTTAAGGGATACTGTACACCTCGGAAGGTAGCCAACTCATTTTCACCCAATCTTAAATCAATATTCCTTAGCCTCTGTGCACTTTAGATCTGAGTTTGCATCAGGTAAAATGAGACTAACTAAATTGCACCTCCCACTTCCCAGAATCCCCCTCACCGCTCCACTGCTGCCCAATGAGAGATGGCCCATCTGCTGTGTCATGACGGCGGTGGGCTGCATTGTCATGGTGTGGTCCACAGAGGGCGACATTACAGCCTGCTGTAGCAGAGAGAGAGAAAGAGAATGAGAGAGAGAGAGGGGGAGAGAGAGAGAGAGAGAGAGAGAGAAATATTATAATTCTAGAATCAATACAAGGTCATCCTCATACTCAAATCCATTGAGGATCAATGGAAGGTCTGCAGGCAAAAATATCTGTCTTTAAAATTATTGGAATTTGTGGTTAGGTTTAACTGTAATAACTAATTCATAACACTGCTTCGGTACAGAGCTGAACAGGGACTGGTTACACTTAATTACATTAACAAGTCTAACAAATGTTGGTTATTTAAAAAATATATATTTAAACAACTAATTGACTGACATTGGTTAAATTATTTTAATTCCATTTTGTTCATTTATTTTTGGTGACTTTGATGTGCAGATTTTCTGTAGAGATAAATCAGATCAAGCCTGAATTGTGCGATATAGTAGGGAGTTGTAGTTTCAAACAGGCCAATATTCTACATAGTTTAGCGAGGGAAAAATGGTAATTAACTACAATGACCATAATCCATTGTGTGCCCGGTTTAAACTTGTCCGATCTGTGCGGGGCAGACATGGAGACAGAGAACAGAGAATGAGAGGGATAGAACGGAGTTGCTTTGTGAGCTTGAAAATGCAGGATCTAAGTGTTTGATAGTTGGTTTTCAGCAGTCATAATAGTATGCCTTATTTAATTTGAAGAACTACTAAAATAGTGATTTTGTCAGACAGCAGTGGCAGCAGCTTTATAGAGATGAGATAATGACTTGGATTAAAATAATAAAGTCATCAAATAAAATATTTGATTAAACTATATTAATGTGAATAAATGATGGTTAATAAGTGATAAGCAGTAATGGTCAGTCACTACCATCAATAATAGTTTTATTCTGTGTTGTTACAGCATTCAACCCACATACTGCATAGTCCATTTAATGTAAAAATAAATAAAAAATAAATAAAAATAAAACCGTGATTATTTTGTAATAATCTAACAGAAACTGAAACAATCTCACAAAGCACTAACAGCTCAGCACTAACCAAGTGTAACTTGTGACTTCAAGTTAGTTAGATTAATCAGACAAGCTCAGCACCCCCCAAAAATACATATTTTTTAGGCCTCAAGGCCTAAGCCAAAAGGCCTTGAGGGAATGTACCATTTCCTTGTCAAAATGGGGGGGGAAACAGACACAGACACTTGTTCTACTTGAAACCATCTGCTGAGAGGATGAAAATTGTTCAGTCATAAGACCGTATCTGCCGCAGGCATTTCCTGTTGGCTCCATACAGCAGTGGGAGCAGAGAACTAGAGGCCAGAGAGGCACAGATGTATCTCGGTCCCAAATTACACCCTTTTCCCTCAAACTCAACTCTGGACCATTTTTCATTGTTCAACCTCTAATCAGGGACTGATCTAGACCTGGGAGACCAGGTGGGTACAATTCATTATTAGGCAGAACATAAAACCAGCAGGCTCTTGACCTAGTAGGGTAAGAGTTGAATACCCCTGCCCTGTTCCCTACATAGTGCACAACTTTTGACCAGAGCCTCAGAGTCAGTTAGCTACAGGAAAAGAGAGCTCTCTGCTTTTGTCTCAGGCTCTGGTCAAAAATAGTGCACTATATAGGGAATAGGGTGCAAATTCAGACACAACCTTAATCCAGCGTGTCACATCCAGATGATAAAAGGAAAAGAGCTCAAGAGCTTAAACTCACCAGGGGAGGTTCCCCTTTAAATCATAATCAAAACAATTGATTTGTTCCGCACTCACTGAAATATGAGGGAATGTTCCGGTTCCCAGAACTGGGCTCGGCTCTGTTTTGTTCTGTTCTGTTCTCTTCCCACACAGATTTTGGGGGTGTTTATTCTGCAGCATCAGCAGAACTCGCTGATTAAAGTAACACATTCTGTTTTTGAATCAGGGTATTTTTAACTGAGGTAACATATCATATGTCAGCACCTCAACATATACTATCAGTGGAATAAGATATATACAGGGGCGAAACTGACTTTTAACAAGGCACACCTGTTAATTGAAATGCATTTCAGGTGACTACCTCATGAAGCTGGTTGAGAGAATGCCAAGAGTGTGCAAAGCTGTCATCAAGGCAAAGGGTGGCTATTTGAAGAATCTCAAATATAAAATATATTTTGATTTGTTTAACACTTTTTGCGTTACTATATGATTCCATATGTGTTATTTCATAGTTTTGATGTGTTCACTATTATTCTAGAATGTAGAAAATAGTAAACATAAAGAAAAACCCTTGAATGAGTATGTGTTCTAAAACTTTTGACCGGTAGTGTATATGTCCCCCCCACTTCTAAAACCAAAGTTGCGCCCCTGGATATTTATTTGACCATTTCCTTCACTATGTTTTTGTATATGGGAAGTAGCCGACTAACTGTATTACTAGTCGTATGTATGAGACAAGCATGGCATACATCGTCCAATCAAATGTTTACTTGCAGTATGTCTGTAGTGTCTACATGTATAGCTCTATGAATTGAGTAAGAATGAGTTTCTACCACTGTGTTTTTGTACAACAAAAATGAAGCCTGACACATATTTTCTAGCACTGTGTGTGTGGAGTAAGAAAGACATCATTTCATTTCTCTTACTGGGTGTTGCATGATGTAAGGCTGGTGGGCCATCCAGGAAGGATTCTGAACCTGGAGCATGAAAGGGCAGGGTTAACCTCATGCCACATTCTTCAGATTTACATAACATTTACATTTGAGTCATTCAGCAGGCGCTCTCATCCAAAGCTACTATCATCTTTTGATCATTTATATTGAATTAACTCCAGGATAATGATGTGCCTACCTGGTAGGAGGTGACAGGAGACATGTAGGGAGACATGGCTTGCTGAGCCATCATTCTATTGGCCGTTAGGGTGTAGGGAGAGGCATAATAGCCGTTCTGCATAGCAGCTGAGGTGGGGTCGTAGGTGAGAGTCATCCCGCCCTGGTTAGGACAAAACAGAACCTTCACACAAAGCCAGATCCCTATCATTTACCCGCCACATTAGCATCCCAATACCAACCATTAAATCAATACCATGATCTGTAATGGCTATGCACTAATGCAGTGGTTCCTAAACTGTGGGGCACCGGTAGAATTGTGAGACAGCAGGGGGGCACCGGTAGAATTGTGTAGAACTGCAGGACATAAGCTTTAAACCTGCAAAATTCAGTCCGCCAACAAGAGGTGGAGAAAAATGCCCAATAGTCATATTTGAGTAAAAGTAAAGATACCTTCATAGAACATGACTCAAGTAAAAGTAAAAGTCACCCAGTAAAATACTACTTGAGTAAAAGTCCAAAAGTATTTGGTTTTAAATATACTAGTATCAATAGTAAATGTAATTGCTCAAATATACTTAAGTACAAAAGTAAAAGTAAAAGTATAAATCATTTCAAATTCCTTATATAAGCAAACCAGGCAGCATCCGTTCATAGTTTTTGGATAGCTAGGGGCACACTCCAACACTCCAGCTAGGGGCACACTCCAACACTCCAGCTAGGGGCACACTCCAACACTCCAGCTAGGGGCACACTCCAACACTCCAGCTAGGGGCACACTCCAACACTCCAGCTAGGGGCACAACACTCCAGCTAGGGGCACACTCCACACTCCAACACTCCAGCTAGGGGCACACTCCAACACTCCAGCTAGGGGCACACTCCAACACTCCAGCTAGGGGCACACTCTAACACTCCAGCTAGGGGCACACTCCAACACTCCAGCTAGGGGCACACTCCAACACTCAAACGAAGCATGTGTGTTTATTGAGTCTGCCAGATCAGAGGCAGTAGGGATGACCAGGGATGTTCTCTTGATACGTGCGCAAATTTGACCATTTTACTGTCATGCTCAGCATTCAAAATGTAACAAGGATTTTGGGTGTCAGGGAAAATGTATGGAGAAATAAGTACATTATTTTCTTTAGGAAAGTAGTGAAGTAAAAGTAAAAGTAGTCCAAAATAATAATAGTAAACTACAGATACCCAAAAAAACTACTTAAGTAGCACTTTAAAGTAATTTTACTTAAGTACTTTACACCACTCGTCATGAACAGTTCTTGTGCCCATAGAAATAGACAAGGTGCGTGTGCTCAACTGCCATGGGGGGGAGGGGGGGGGGGGGATGTTGGAAGGGGGACCCGAGTGAAAAAGTTAATAAACCCCTGCTATAATGAACTGGTCTCTCAGGATAGGATTAACACTGGGCCCTGGGCAAGTTAGTCAACACTAGAAATGAGGTCATTGCATTTATTCTTAAAATGGCCTTTATTAGTCTGGCAGGGAGAGAAAACTTGCAGTTGTGGGTCCACCCACAGAGACATCCAGACAGATGAGACGGACAGAGAGGCACTTACAAGTCTGAGCTCTCCCTCTCGGGGCCAAGTGCGACCGCTGGGGATGTATGGACTGTGGCTGTGCCTCTTCCTCTGACCATCGGCAAACTTACACAGCAGGGGCTCAGAGGGAGCTGGAGAGAAAAAAACACATCATCCTCACCATTAGTGAAACCAAAAAGTGAGCATCGCAGCCCAAAACATGAAAGAGAATAAGAGAAAATAGACCTTACCCATAGTTCCAGGCGCCGTCTTGATAAACTTCCCATTGAAGTGGGCTATGGCTGAGTTACACATCTCTTTGGACTCCATCCTGAGAATAGTAGACATAAGTCACACATGAATCAATGGGACCTAAATGAGAAAAAGTAGCAGGATTTGAACCCACAACCCTTCGAGTTACCAACTTGGCCCTCCGTCAAACTGTTACGGAGCATTGAGATGTTCCCACCTGGCGAAGCCGACCCCTCTGCTGGCCCCGCTGTAGTCTCTGAGGACGCGGGTGGAGATGACCTGTCCAAAAGGCCTCAGCAACCCCTCCAGCTCCTGCTCGTCTACAGACACAGGCAGGTTGGAGATGTACAGGTTGGTGGGGTCCTGCTCCTGTTGCTGCTTAGAGAGAGGGACAGAGAAATGAATAGAGGGGTATTAGGATAATTTTCCTCCAAAGAATCTATGGTAATTTGGACGGCAACACCAACTTAAACCACAATAGCACTAGAGGACAATTACATGAACATTTCACTCGGATTAAAATTATGCCTTGACACGATTTGAGTCTGTGATGATATCCAAGCCAGGATATCCAAGCCATAACAACAACAAAAAACACAACTGAACATGAGTTAGCTAGGGTTGTGTGTTGCCTTAGTGACGGTCACGTCCAGGTCATGTGGGGCCTTCAGTCAACAACTCTGTAAATGCGTTATCAAGGACTCCCATCTTTACCATTACGAACTCAACAGCTAAGCAGTACAGTTACGCAGCTACCATACAGGCACACTGTGTTTTGCTGGCCTCGGCAGAAATACAGGAGCTAGCTAGACACAGGTCCCTGAGAGAGAGAGAGCGAGAGAGAGATAGCAGAAATGTGCTGACAGAGAGAAATGTATTTGGTAAAGTGAAACCGGTGAAACTGGGAGAGGGAGGAGAGCAGTGGTGTTAAAGTACTTATATAAAAAATACATTCCTTAAGAAAATATTGTACTTTTTACTCCATACATTTTCCTTGACACCCAAAAGTACATTTTGAATGCTTAGCAGGAAATGGTCAAATTCACACACTTATCAACAAAACATCCCTGGTCATCCTTTCTGCCTCTGAACCTGGTGGACTCACTAAACACACATGCTTTGTTTGTAAATTATGTCTGAATGTTGGAGTGTGCCCCTGACTATCCGTAAATTTAAAAAACCAAGAAAATGGTGCTGTCTGGTTTGCTTAATATAAGGAATTTGAAATGATTTATACTTGTGCTTTTACTTTTGATACTTACGTATATTTTAAACCAAATACGTTTATACTTTTACTCAAGTAGAATTTTACCGGGTGACATTCACTTTTACTTCAGTCATTTTCTATTAAGGTATCTTTTTTACTCAAGTATGACAATTGGGTACTTTTTCCACCACTGGAGAAGAGGAGTTGTTCAAATCATAGGTCGAGGCTGAAAAAAAGACCACCCTATTTCACCAAAGAAGTATTCAAACTAATAAGCATAACATCAGTAACTGGACATGGAACGTTAGCATAACATGCTAACTCATAACACAGCATAAAATGCTACCTGGGAGTATCCTAACCAGAGCACATTAATTAGTGGTTGCTGAGCTACGAGACAGTCATAATATTTGCATAGCAGCAGAAAGCTGCCCGTCCTGTTCTGTGCGTGCGGACCGACTGTTTTTTGGCAGCGAGTGGGAGAGGGAAGGGAGGACATCTGGCTTCATTTGAGAACGTGAATGGGGTCACCGCCTGAACAGCTAGCCAGTCAGCTGGGGTCATGTGACTAACTCTGCTGCTCTGCTTTACACACACACACACAAACATATGCACACACACACACACACACACACACACACACACACACACAGTTAAATGCACACACACACAGTCTACTGCTGCAAATAATCTGTCGTTGTAATTTACAAAACAGAGACGTGGAATGGAACATTAGCATAACATGCTAACTCATAACACAGCACAACATGCTAACCAGGAGTATCCTAACCAGAGCACATGACTTAGTAGTTGCTGTGCTACGAGACAGACAGTCTGTTGTTCTTCTAACAGAAGAACACAGAGTTCCTCTCACCTTAGCCATCTGGGCTTGTATCCCACTGGTCTTTAGGGCATGGACCGTCTTCTGGGCTGCTGCAGGGCTGTCAAAGTCCACAAACCCATACCCTGGAGGAAGAGTAGGAGCACAGAAACAACCGTCATATACAGTAGTACAACTTGACATTCATTTGCTTTACATTACATTGCAAATGCATTTGCTGAGTAGCATACCAAATCAAATCAAATCAAATTTATTTATATAGCCCTTCGTACATCAGCTGATATCTCAAAGTGCTGTACAGAAACCCAGCCTAAAACCCCAGTGTGTAATACTATCTGACAACCGTAAAATGTATCAGTTGTTTCGGTAAATTGGAGAAAAGGAGATCAATATCAGAATACATGATACTGACCTTTACATTTGTTAGTTGTTTTATCGAGGATTGCCTTTGCCGACACGATCTTGCCGTATCTATGAACACAAGAAGAATCAAATGTTAAGAACAGGATGTTGCTCTCTTATCCTTTAATTGCATTGATTATCACTACAATATGCATACACTATTGTTTTAAAGGTCAAACTATATTTCAATCTACCCGATCCTCTTTATTTGGTACAGTATGTGTTATGAAGGCTCAGTGGTTAAAGCTGGTTGAAATGATCAATCAGTTAACAAACCAGATATGGTTGTAGTTACGTCATTTCAACCACTTGCTGGGGGGGTTTCATTTTAGCTTCAAATATATGAATTTGTTTAAAAAAATACAGTATGCCCTACATCACAGACAGAGTGTCGCTCTACTGCTAAACTTCTACAACAAGGGCCGGGAGTCAGAACGCTAGGCTTGCACAAGAATGCATATGACATCATCGCTGAGAAAAAGGCAGCCATGTAAGCCGGGTGAGGCAACCGGGTTGTGAGGCTTGGAGGGAACATATTGAGCCTTAATGACCACACAGCACACCATGTTATTTCAGTGGACTCATTTAAGAGAATCAATTCATTATTGTATCTTTAACCACATTGTGTCTTTAACCGAATGAAACCCTCGTACTAACGGGCATACTAAAAAGCACTTCTGCCGAGTCACTGAACGACGTCAATACTTACAACAGGCTAAAGACAAGAGGTTAATGCAATCCATGCGAACACACACTGCAGCATTTACACAGTGGCATACAAATGTATGTATGAAACTCTGAAAGCTTTGGGCACTGTAAAAATAACAAATTGACTCCCCACACAGGGACTTAGCTACAAACATCCAGAATATGTCAAATATGTGTGGTGGGATGTAGGTATATAAAGAGATAACAAACATTGCTACAACAGCCGACATTATGTCAAAGAGCAGCCTAACGCTCGACCAAAGAGATAACGATGGATGCCTAGCATAGCCTAAGTATTTGTTCATGTCAACGCGCCCGTGTTACCGTACTTGAAAAACAGCCTGCGTCATAAACTGCGCTCAAACTCAGACAGAAATAGCCGAGTTGAAATGATGCCAAGCCGTTTTGCGGAACTGGTATTTTAAGGACGTGCATCGTGCTTTGGTTGAACTAAACGCTTGGCTAACATTAGGCCTGGTTGCAATGAAAGGCTCTTTCATTTCTGCTTGGTGCCCGGCGAGCAGGCCACCACCGTTGGGAGCAAAACACAAGCAAACAACACAGCAACAGCGGCTGTTGCCCCTGGTAACATGGTTGAATGCTTCGCTCCATATGCTTGTGGTCCAGAGGCCAGAGTTGCATAGAGACAAACCCAACAAAACATGACAATTGCTGCATTCACCAATCCCAATACTGTAGAAAACAGTCACATTCCCTAATCTCTCGTCTCTACAGATACAGTATCGGTATCATGTATCATAGTTCCCATGGTTTAGTTGGTTGGATGGATGCTAGCTAGTGGCCTCTATGCTTGGTTCATGCATGGTCCACACGAATATGCTATTGGCATATATAGTTGGAACAACCTGTTCTAATTCATCATATAATAATGTGTGTAAGTCAGGCAGTGCTTGTGTGTGTGTGTGTGTGTGTGTGTGTGTGTGTGTGTGTGTGTGTGTGTGTGTGTGTGTGTGTGTGTGTGTGTGTGTGTGTGTGTGTGTGTGTGTGTGTGTGTGTGTGTGTGTGTGTGTGTGTGTGTGTGTGTGTGTGTGTGTGTGTGTGTGCGCGTGCACATGCGTGTGTGTGTGTGTGTGTGTGTGTGTGTGTGCTGAGCAGTACTCACGGCTGGCAGAGCTTGACCAGGTCCAGGTCAGTGGTTGCTGGAGGCAGGCCGCGGATGTACAGGTTCGTTTTGCTGAGCTGGTCCCATCCTGTGGTGCTGCTGTTGCTGCTGGTGCTCACCGTGCTGGGGCTGGCTGGAGCCATGGGGTACGACTGCAAGGAAGAGACACGGTCAGGTACACAGTAAACACACGGCCATTCCGTTGCCCTCCGTTAACAGCGGTGTTTGTGTCTCAACCAGGAAAGAAATGGAAATCCCTGGAAAGACTAGAGACGAGTTTAAACTCAGAAAGATTTGAAGTTGGTATTGGTATGGTATTTACACAGGAGAGAGACAAGAGAGGACATCGGGTACACACAATGCCACTGACTTAACACACACACCGGTAAGCAGGCAAATATACACACATATATGCACGCAGACAAAGACACACCCACACACAGACACACACACCGTCACGTGCACAGACACACAGACACACACACTCCTCACGTACACAGACACACAAACACACACAGAGACAAACTGGTGTCCCTTGCCTACGGATATATGAAACATGGCCTCCTGTGGCCTTTGTGCCACACCCTGAAAATACATCTGGGAATCTAGGAAATCCCCCCCCCCCCCCTCCCCAACAGCACACAACAGCCTCAGCAGATTCCTGAACACACAACAGTCTACAGTCAAGTCAACTCCTGGCAGGAAACGTACACAGTATCATGATGTTTTTCATGCTTTTACTCAAGGTGAGACGCAGGTAGCTGATAAGACCCACGGCACTGAGCACAGACTGTCAACAAGGCTCAGCTATATACCTAGCTTCTGCTTCCTGACACGCAAGGCAAAACAGTGCCCCCCACCCCCAAGCTAGTCTATAGCTAAACTGAATCAACCGAAGCTTGTGACATGACAGGCTCACGTGCCATTCTTAGCTGGTGACGTGACACCGAGAATCTATTTCACATAGACCACAAACACATCATGATGTGTTTTTATCCAGTACAGTCTATGCCATCTTATCGGGTCATTTCCCACCTGGTTTTGAACATCCAAACCATGATGACATTCTAATGTGTATTGTGATATAATGTGTGAGTGAAGCAGGGAGATAGCAAGGTTGTATGTGTGTGCACTCGTGGCCCTAATCAACTGACTTACCACTGTGAGTTACACACAGTCACATACTAGGTCAATGCATATCATTGTAGCTATAAAAGTAACTCCAGGGCATCAGTGGTGGAAGAAAAGTACCCAATAGTCATAAGTGAGTAAAACTAAAGATACCTTCATAGAAAATGACTCAAGGAAAAGTGAAAGTCACCCAGTAAAATACTACTTGGGTAAAAGTCTAGATGTATTTGGTTTTAAATATACTTGTGTATCAAAAAGTAAACGGAATTGCTAAAGTACACTTAAGTGTCAAAAGTAAATCATTTCAAATTCCTTATATTAAGCAAACCAGAAAGGCCAATTTTCTTGTTTTAAAAATGTACAGATAGATACAAATGAAGCATGTGTGTTTAGTGAGTCCGCCAGATCAGAGGCAGTAGGGATGACCAGGGATGTTCTCTTGATAAGTGTGTGAATGGACCATTTTCCTGTCCTGCTAAGCATTCGAAATGTAATGACTACTTTTGGGTGTCAGGGAAAATGTATGGAGTAATAAGTACATTATTTTCTTTAGGAAAGTAGTGAAGTAAAAGTAGTCAAAAATATGACTAGTAAAGTACAGATATAGCAAAAAACTACTTAAGTAGTACTTAAACGTATTTTTACTTAAGTACTTTACACCACTGGAGAGCATATAGTAGTTGACAGCACCCTGCTACAACTGACCGTAGTGGTGAGAATGTGTAGTCTGTTGAGCATCAGCTATTCATCTGTGAAGAGCACACTTCTCCAGCGGGCCAGTGGCCATCGGTTACGACGCTAAACTGCATTTAGGTCAAGACCCTGGTGAGGACGATGAGCATGCAGATGAGCTTCATCAGCTGCCTGGGTGGCTGGTCTCAGTCAATCCCGTAGGTGAAGAAGTTGGATATGGAGGCCCTGGGCTGGCGTGGTTACACGTGGTCTGCGGTTATGAGGCCGGTTGGACGTACTGCCAAATTCTCGAAAACGACGTTGGAGGCGACATATAGTAGAGAAATTAACATTCAATTCTCTGGCAACAACTCTGGTGGACATTCTTACAGTCAGCATGACAACTGCACACTCCCTCAGAACTTGAGCCATTTTTAACATGTTGTTGTGTGATGAAATTGCACATTTTAGAGTGGCCTTTTATTGTCCCCAGCACAAGGTGCACAAGGTGTAATGATCATGCTGTTTAATTAGCTTCTTGATATGCCACACCTGTCAGATCGATGGATTATCTTTGCAAAGGAGAAATGCTCACTAGCGGTGATGTAAACACATTTGTGCACAACATTTTTGAGAAATTTGATTTGTGTGCGTATGGAAAATTTCTGGGATCATTTATTTCAGCTCATTATATTTTTTGTTCCGTGTTATATACACACACAGTGCTGTGAAAAAGTATGTGCCCCCTTTCTGATTTTCTCTATTTTTGTATATTTTTTTATACTAAATGTTATCAGATCTTCAATCAAAACCTAATATTAGATAAAGGGAACCTGATTTTACAAATAATTAAATATATATATTTATTTAATTTATTTAATTAACAAAGTTGCAGTATGCAACACCCAATAATTCCCCTGTGTGAAAAAGTAATTGCCCCTTACACTCAATAACTGGTTGTGCCACCTTTAGATGCAATGACTGCAACCAGATACTTCCTATAGTTGTCGATCTGTCTCTCACATCGCTGTGGAGGAATTTTGGCCCACTCTTGCATGCGGAACTGCTTTAACTCAAGGATATGTGGATTTTCAAGCATGAACTGCTCATTTCAAGTCCTGCTAGAACATCTCAATTTGGGATAAGGTTTGGACTTTGACTAGGCCATTCCAAAACTTCAAATGTGTTGCTTTTTAACCATTTTCATATAGACTTGATTGTGTGTTTTGGATCATTGTCTTGCTGCATGACCCACCTTCAGTTTCAGCTCACAGACAGATGGCCTGACATTCTCCTGTAGAATTCTCTGATACAGAGCAGAAATCATGGTTCCTTCTATTAAGGCAAGTTGTCCAGGTCCTGAGGCAGCAAAGCATCTTCAAACTATCACACGACAACCACCATGCTTAGTGTTCTTAGTGTGGAATGCAGTGTTTGGTTTTCACCAGAGATAATTGGACCCATCTCATCCAAAGTTGATTCAAGTTTGCCAAAAAGCACCTGGATGCAAAAAAAAGCACTCATCAAGACTCTCGGAAGAATGTCCTATGGACAGATTATTTAAAAGTCTAACTTTTTTTTAGATGACATGGGTCCCATTATGCCTGGTGAAAAGACATTCAGCACTACTGTTCTTTCTAGAATTTTCTAGCATGAAGTTTTTCCATTTCACCAAGCTCCAGAATGTCGGCAGTGAAATATAATGAGATGAATAGGGGTAGGAGTTTTTCCTAGTCACATGGTCAGGAACAAACCGTCACCCTGGTTCTACCCTAGGGTTAAGTGCCTTGCTTAAGGGAACAATAACAGACTTGTCACACTTTCAGGTCAGGGATTCAAACTAGCAACCTTTTGGTTACTAGCCCAATGCTCTAACCGCTAGCCTACCTGCCACTAGGTTATTTCCCTGGTGACATTCTTGCGTGGGGTGCTGTCTATACTCCTTCCATCACGGTTCCTTCCTAGTACTACAGTCTGGTCTGGTGTGTCAGTGGTAACCTACCACACATTCTCTGAGGCAAACCAGAGCCCTCCTCTGCAAGACATTTCCTTCCTCTTACTCATTAAAATAGCTCCAACCCCGCAGAAGCCACTCCAGGAAAATCTAGAATGGCATGCGGCAGACCAATTCATCTGTGGATTAAGAAAAAACATGTTCTGCCTTCCACCATTTGAAAACATATTTACCAAAACAAAATGGTGAGCTAAATTACATTAAGATGGCCACCACATTGAATTAGGGCTGGGACTTACTTATATCGTTTAGGATGGCGATATCCTAAGCCTACTCACAGAATGCACACATAATCACTTCCATCTTGTGGACTAGAATCTTTGACGAAGCGAAGAATGAAGAGCCTTTGCATAACTAATTCAGATAAACAACAGATGATTATGCCTATGGATATCTTTACGGGTGGAGATATACTAAGCCTACCGACAGAATCGACACACAATCACCTCCATCTTGTGGACTAGATGGTTGAATCAGCAGCCCGGTCTCATAGACTAGACGTAACATAGTACATCACTGGGGCTAAGCTTCCTGCCATCCAGGACCTATATACTAGACGGTGTCAGAGGAAGACCCCAAAAATGGTCAAAGACTCCAGTCAACCCATAGGTCATAATGTTCTCTCTGCTACCGCACGGCAAGTGGTACCAAAGTGCAAAGTCTACATCCAAAAGGCTCCTTGAGAGCTTCTACCCCCAAGACATACTGTAAGACTGCCGAACAATTCATCAAATGGCCACCTGGACTATTCACATTGACCCCCCCCCCCCCCCCCTTTGTTTCTACGCTGCTGCTACTCGCTGTTTATCATCTATGCATAGTGACTTTACCCCTACCTACATGTACAAATGACCTGGACTAACCTGCACCCCCACACATTGACTGCGTGGCCTATACCTCCTGCATATAGCCTCATTATTGTTATTTTATTTTTTACTTTAGTTTATTTAGTACATATTTTCTTAACTATATTTCTTGAACTGCATTGTTGGTTAAGGGCTTGTAAGTAAGCATTTCACGGTAAGGTCTACACCTGTTGTATTCGGCGCATGTGACAAATAAAATGTGATTTGATTTAGTAAACGTAAATCGGGAGCACTGAAATTAGTATAGGTTAAGTTTGGTATGGTTACATAAGACAGAAGGTTACTTAAAGTGGCAATATGTCACTTTTTGGGCAACACAACCAAATTCACCTAGAAATGTGAGTTATAGAGCTATCATTCTACTTGAACGCAAGTCTAAGAAGCAGTAGATCTGTTTTCTATGCTTCCCGTTCTTAAGTTTTGTTTTTGCGTCTTTTACTTTTGGTTTTGTACACCAGCTTCAAACAGCTGAAACAACAATATATTTGCTTATGGAAAATATATCACAGCGGTTTAGATGGTACAATGATTCTCTACACTATACTAGTTTATTTGGCCACAAACTGAAATTAGGCTAACTATTAGATTTTTAGCAATCAGGAAATGGCACAACAATTTCTGCATCGGGCGTATAACGTGTACGTCCAGCATCCCAAAGGTTGCGTGTTTGAATTTCATCACGGACAACTTTTGCATTGTAGCTAATTAGAAACTTTGCAACTACTTACACATTTTTTGCTACTTTGCAACTAGTTAGGGTGTTAGCTAACCATAACTCTTTAACCTAACTCCTAACCTTAACCCTAACTCCTAGCCTCGCTAATATTAGCCACCTAGCTAACGTTAGCCACAACAAGTTGGAATTCATAACATAGCATAGGTTTTGGAAATTCTGAACATATCATACGAAATGGATGACGGACATCCGCAAATGAATTACATACCATACGAAACGTAACATATCATACTAATTGGGGTGTCCCGGAGTTACATGTTACCTCTTCCCCTGAGTCCAGGTTGGAATCAGTGGTGAACTACAGTGTGGAGTGGTAAAGAAGGACTGAAGTACCAACTCATTTAGATGACTACCTGATTATTAGGCCAATTGGAATCATTCAGGGCGGATATAGCTACAAATCGCAATCACCTCCATCTTGTGGACTAGATGGCTGAATCAGTGGTGAACTACAGAGTAGTGGTACAGAACCACTGCATAGGTAGCTACACCTGAAAAGGCTCATTTTAGATGCATGAACACCCATGTTCACTCCAGCACACTGACCCACATTAGGCAGAAGCTGAGCACGCCGCTCACTAGAAGGCCTACTGGGCCGAACCAAAACACAGGTGAGCAGGGCCTACTGTATCAGTACTCGGTCTATACAGAGCATGTCTATTCTAACAATACCAACAAGGAATCTAAGCTGTAGTAGGCCTGCAGTGCCTTCTGTAGCTATGCATCATCATAACTATTCTATTCTATATTACTATGTTCTATTCTATTGCTATTCTATTCAAACCTACAAGGAATCGAACAAATGGGACATATGAACTTCAATTTAAATGCCATACATTTGTGTGTGACCTGCGTGGCCTATTTTCATTAAAAACATGCTGAAGAAATCATGGATTTCTCCTTCAAGACTTGGGGAGGTAGAGATAGAATAACGTAGGCCTACATTTGAAAAGCCGGGGGAATAAAACGGTGTATGTTCAGAGTATAGGTGATTCTTCTTGTGAACATTATAGCAATGTTATTATAGCAGTAGGCCTAACAAATGTTCAGCATCTAAACCTGGGTTACCTGGACCATGCGGAGGGTCTCTCTCTCTCTCCCTCTGTCCTCCAGTAAATTAATGCGTAATTATATCATACATCATATAGGCCTGTTCCTTCATCAGTTACCTTCTGAATGAGCAATTCGATGCGTATCTGAATGTTAAAAAAAATGTTATCCTATTTAGGGAATTAATCTATTTGTTATAAGCCATTAGGGCCTAATAGAATAAAAGCTGCTAGATAGGCTATTCTGTAATGCTAATTCAAGGACAAAGCCGATAATATAAAATGGACACTAATGCACAGAACAGACTTGACCAAAATGTAGTGTAGCGAGCTACGGACAGACACACTACATCACTTTGCAACCTGACTCTCGGTGAGCGGTGTTATAACACTATAATAACGACTGTCGCTTCTCGTGACTGTGTTAACTGAGGTGATAAGACAGCTGGGCCGTACGCACATTCGAATTGGATGCGTTCAAGGGACTTATGGCACCGTTTTGAACCATCCCAGCCAGGGCTTTTTTGGCCTACCTGCTTCCGATATGTGCTCTTCAACGGGTTGGCAGTGTTTGCAAAGATCATCCTGGATAGCCTATTCCAGTTATTCCGAGATAAAAAGCTTGTTTCCCCACAAAAATTCAGCTACATGCAGACCCGTTTATTAAAAGCCAATGGGTTTATATGGAAAAAATCCGCATATCGACCGGGTTTGAAATAAACTCCGTTTTCGATCCTGATTCAAATGTCCTTGTCGCGTTGTCACATCCGTAGGCTACCTAACATAGGCTACACTGCGTAGGTTATATGGTTTAATCCCACCAAAGTGTCGTCCAACCCAGGCATCAAAACTCAGTTCAGTTCATTGATCTACGACGTCCTGCTGACCACTCCTGAGTCCCACCTACTACAGACCAAACCATTGTGCATACAATAGAGGTGCGTTTCAAAATATAATCAAATTACCTTCTTATTGAGTACGGTTAGTATTAATATTCTGAACACAAAACGCGTTTAAATGTTTGACAATCAACACATAACTAGTCACTACCATGAAAGATACATGTAATACGCAAATTAATACATTGTATCAATTTTGTCGTTCCCCATACCCCGCGTTTTGTTGACGCCCACACATACCATACATTCTTTACCCCCTCCCCCATTGACTCCCTCCCCCTCCCGGAGTCCAATGGTTAAAGCGAGAGATGAGAATTGACAGGTCAGGATGTAAAGGATAGGCAGTTCTGTTAGATAAGCAAAATACTGTAACATGGCATTGGTTTGTGCCTCACTAACATGAATAGTCAAGACAATGCCGTGTCTAGGGTGTTTTTAAAAAGGGACAAGGATAGAGATAGGAAGGATATAGGTTAGAAATTGTGATCTAGGCTATTTCCTCCAGCTCCTGTGATGATGTAGACCCCAAGGACGGTGGGAGTAGAAACTAAATATAGACTGATATATGATCACTAAAAAGTGCACTCTAAAAGTCCAATCTGTAATGGGAGTGTATATTTATGTCAGATCTCACTGCACTCAGACCGCCTTGAATGATTTACTAGGCTAGAGGAAACCATTACGAATGCACCTGATATGTATCAACAATAAGCGTCTTTGCAGTGGAGGAAAAAGTACCCAATTATCATACTTGAGTAAAGGTAAAGTTACAGTACCTTATTAATAGACTCAAGTAGAAGTCACTCAGTAAAATACTACTTGAGTAAATGTATAAAAGTATCTGGTTTTAAATATAAAGCATCAAATTAAAAGTAAACACTATAAATCAGAAGGTAATTGTTTATTTACAAATAGCCAGGAGCACACTCCAACACTCCAACACACAGACATAATTTACAAAAAATAATTTGTTTAGTGAGTCCACCAGATAAGAGGCAGTAGGGATGACCATGTGTTCTCTTGATGAATGCGTGAATTGGACAATTTTCCTGTCCTAAGCATCTGAAATGTAACGACTCGGGGAAAATGTATGGGAGGAAAAAAATACATATTTTCTATAGGAATGAAGTGAGTAAAAGTAAAAGTTGTCCAAAATATAAATAATACAGTAAAGTACAGATACCCCCAAACACTACTTAAGTAGTACTTCAATGTTACTTTAGTTACTTTACACCACTGCATCTTTGAATATTCAACACTATCTGTACCATTCAGTGGTATTTTGTTGAAGACAGTCTCATTCATTGTATGTTCAAATGTGTATATACAAATATATATAAAGTATATACACATTGTAACACATACATTGCCTTCAAAAAGTATTCATACCCTTTTACTTTTTCCACATTTTGTTGTGTTACAAGCTGAATTTAAAAAGATATATTTTTGTCACAGGTCTACACTCCATAATGGCAAAGTGGAATTATATTTGTTGAAATTATGACAAATGAATTAAAAACGAAAAGCTGAGATGTAATCAGTCAATATACGTTTTCAGCACCTTTGTTATGGCAAGCCAAAATAAGTTCAGGACTAAACATTTGCTTAACAAGTAATGTAATAAGTTGCAGCTCAGTTCATGGCGCTCACTCTGTGTGCGATAATAGAGTGTAACATGATTTGTGAATGACTACCTTATCTGTGTACCCACAAATACAATCATCTGTAAGGTCCCTCAGTCGAGCAGTGCATTTCAAACAGATTCAAGCACAAAGACCAGGGAGATGGGTAAAAATAAATAAAAGCGAAAAAAACGAATATCCCTTTGGTGAAGTTATTAAGGCCAGGCACCACAGGCAATTTTCAGATTTTGAGATATTTTGCAACTATAACTTCCATACTTTCATAAAATGTACAAAGAAATCTACAATAATGTATATAAATACTTTATTTGTATCTTTGTATAATTTTATCCCAACTCCGTCAACTACACCTACCATAAATGTCGTTCTTGATAGCATGTTTCATGTAAAACTCAAATGCTATTTTTTTACAACTTTCCATGTTGAATCATATATCATTCAAAAGATTGTTTTCCGGAGCATATCGTTAACTAGTCCATGCATGGCTATTTTGTTTGTAGACATAGTGCTTCGTGTTGAAAAATGAGTTAGTTCCTGACATCCGATTGGTTACTGGCATTTAAAGGCCCTTTCCGACAACCTGATTAGTTAAAAGGCCTCACGCAGCACTTCCTTGTTTGAAAATATCTCCCGCGAATAATACACGTAACGAGTGACAAAATGAGAAAATCTCGAAGAATATACCTACAGTATGTGAATAAAAATAGGCGATCTCAGTTAGCCAATGCGAGAAAAGCAGTGAATGAAAGAAAAAATGTGCCTGATCCGCCGATCGAGGCAGTGGCAGTACAGATAGATGAGGAAAAGGAGGTAGCCCGCGGCAGCCCGTTGAGACGAAGATGACGATTAGAAGCGATCAACCAGAAAGCAAACAGCCAACAGTGGCTTTTATTCCATATGTCTCAAATAAACCAACTTGTACATGATTTGATTTGCCCTAAGTGTCTAAACACTGGACTGAAAATCGCCATAGACTTCACCAACCAGTGATTCATTAATTATGTCATGATATTATGTGCAGACTGTGAAGGTGATGGTGATGCATTTAGGAGGACTGTTTACACTTCCTCCAGGCTGCAGGAGTGCCCCAGGGGAGATGTGGCATTTGATATAAATGTGAGGATGGTTCTTCTAGCCCACGAACTTGGACTTGGTTATGCACCTCTAAAGAAAATATGCAAAGTCCTCGGGATTCCTTCCTTGCTTCTCAGCTCATATCAGAGACATGACAGTTAAATAAAAAGAGCGAGTGGCCCATTATTGTCAGGTGACTTGCTGTGTATAAATAATACTCATTTCCTTGCCCCAGCGAATGTATTCAAAGTTAACAAAACAGAGTGATAGGAAAACATAACTATACAATGGGACAGTCATGTAAGCCTACAGTATCATAGGGTTGTAGCCTAATATTTACATCAGGTAACATGCAGATATGCAAATATTTGCATAGGGTAACATGCTGATATGCTAATATTTACATCAGGTAACATACTGATATTTAGTCCTGCAGTTATGTCTGTAATGTCGACAGACATAATAAGTACTTTAGTTGCAGAGATTCAAAGAGGGCTACAGTCAATGGAGACTGCTGTAAAGCTAATTAGAAGAGCATAAGCAGATGTAGAGCGAGACATAGCAGAGTTGCTGAAGGAGGACGAGGATGCCGTCATAGACATCAATGTAGCCTTCGATGGCACTTGGCACAAGAGAGGATTCACTTCCGACTACGGGATAGGTGTCTGCATTGGTGCTGGTACCAGCGAGCCATAGAAAATGGTGAAGATCCACCCTGTCACAAAAACCATGGGAGGCCATACATTTTTTAATAGAGAGGTTGCACCGAAAATGGCACCTGTATATCATAGGATTTCAAATGATAACGTCCTCAAAAGAATGTAGCACAGAGGAAACCCAGAATGCAGATGAATGGCTGAACTCTGTAATATGGTCGCGATGCCCCAGAACTGTCTCTGTGAGCAAAAGCCACATTGACAGAGCAGCCAGTATGGCAATAGCCACGTTCAATGAGGGAGCCACTGCTATAACAAATGTGATGAACAAATTATGGCTTGATAGCACTTTGGTGACACTGGAGCAATCAGAGAGGAGTTGTGAGAGCTGATGCTGCTTCAATGGAGTGTGCCAAGCGTAGGTGCAGGTCCCATGACACAGTCAAGAAAGTGTCACCAGCAACAACTCAAAGAGGACCTTACATATGGGACAGGCATAGCTGGTTAATGTTCTGCACATTTCAACAGCCATACAAAATCCTTGTATGTGACAAATTGAGCAAAGTGATATGAGAATTTGCCCAAAACTGCATATTTGCCCAACAGACCAGTATTCAAAGCATATGCTCTATTGCTTGAACCAAATGTATTAAACGTGATAATGTATTTGTAAAAGGTATATTTTATGTTTATTTGTCAGTTTAGAAGTGATATATGAATAAGAGTATAATTAATGTGACATAAATTGTCATATTTATGGAAAGTACATTTTAATTGCATTAGCCTATCTTTATCGGCCATTTTCTCAAAATGACATGTTCTCGGTGGCCAATTCATTTTTCTTAGTCTTCAAAGGACGTACATTCCCATTATTCCACACACAGTTTCTTAGGTCTTAGTAGTCAGACTTTTACAGAGGCATTTTTAAAATATCTTGTGTCGTTTTGATTTTAAGTGTCATTTTATGTGCAAAATATGCATCCGTCATACATGTGAATAGTGTTTATGAAATGACAATATTTTGATCAACTGATCTGTAAAAGTCTGACCATTGAGTGTCTTATCACAATAATAAAATAAAAACATTCTGCCTTGAAGCAATGTGTTGAAAAACAAATTATTGTAATAAGCAAATTAGCGCATATTTTTTTGCCTAATTTGCATATTTTAATTTTAAAATAAATACAACTTGTAATACAATAATATATTGTATTTATGTATACTTTCAACTGGTAAAGTTTTAACCTGATGAGAGTAAAGAAGAAAAAAATCCCTATTAGTCTGTGGTGCCTGGCCTTAATTACACTTTGAATGGTGCAGCAATAGACCCAGTCACAAAGATACATGCGTCCTTCCTAACTCAGTTGCCGGAGAGAAAGGAAACCGTTCAGAGATTTCACCATGAGGCCAATGGGAACTTTAAAACAGTCACAGAGTTTAATTAATGGCTGTGATAGGAGAAAACTGATGGATCAACAACATTGTAGTTACTACAATGAACATGAAAAGAAGGAAGCCAGTACAGAATACAAATATTCTAAAACATGCATCCTGTTTCCAACAAGGCACTAAAGTCATACTGCAAAAAAAGTGGCAAAGCAATTCACTTTTTGTCCTGAATACAAAGTGTTATGTTTGGGGAAAATCCAATACAACACGTTACTAAGTATCACTCTCCATCTTTTGAAGCATAGTGTTGGTGTCACGCCCTGGTTGAGGTATTTTGTGTTTATCTTCATTTATTTGGTCAGGCCAGGGTGTGGCATGGGGTTTTTGTATGTGGTGTGTTGGTATTGGGTTTGTAGCTTAGTGGGGTGTTCTAGTTAAGTCTATGGCTGTCTGAAGTGGTTCTCAATCAGAGGCAGGTGTGTATCATTGTCTCTGATTGGGAACCATATTTAGGCAGCCATATTCTTTGTGTGTTTAGTTGGTGACTGTCCTTAGTGTCCTTATTCCTGTATCTGTGTTAGTTTACTCTAGTATAGGCTGTTTCGGGTTTCGCTACGTTCTTTGTTTTGTAGTGTTTGTATTTAGATTCGTGTTACGTTTTGTTCATTAAACATGGATCGCAATCTACACGCTGCATTTTGGTCCGACTCTCTTTCACCGCATGAAAACCGTTACAGTTGGCTGCATCATGTTATGGGTATGCTTGTAATTGTTAAGGACTGGGGAGTTTTTCAGGATAAAAAATACACGGAATGGAGCTAAGCAAAGGCAAAATCCTAGAGGAAAACCTGGTTCAGTCTGTTTTCTACCAGACACTGGGTGGTGAATTCACCTTCCAGCAGAACAATAACCTGAAACACCCCTCTTAGTGAGCATTTCTCCTTTGCCAAGATAATCCATCCACCTGTGTATGTATATGTATATGTATATATGTGTATGTATATGTATATATGTATATGTGTGTCACACCTGTAGATCAGCTTTACTCTTGCAGATAGATTGTGGCTTCTATCAATGTAATTGTCTGCATCATATCCAATCCCCCATATATGTTTATATAAATATATATCCTGTATATATATATATGTGTGTGTGTGTGTTATTCATGGACTGTACATGTACAGTTGACCTTGTAAGGCCCTGCCAGTGGAAAACCCCCCTCTCCTAGTCCACCCCTTTAAAGATAACAACAACACTATCATGTGCCGCATAGATTCCATTAGCAGCTGTCTTCTGATAGGAACCAGCCACTCACTCAATCTGTGTTTCCTACTTTGTGTTGGTAGCAACGTTCCTTGTACCAGAATACTAGATCCACAATAGAGCCGGCATCGTGAAAGATTCTGATAGAACATACAATTTAGAACTTACGTAGTATCCAATGTAAATCCACACTACACAACAGTAGTAGTTCTTTAAACCTCTGCCTTTTGGTGTGAATAGAATTCTGATTGGCACATGATGTTCTCTTTTCTAGGCCTCAGCAGCTAAATTCAATTCACTAAGTTAACTTGAGTCATTTCTATTTAGTTAACTTAAAGTAAATTATGTTTCTGTACTGTAGGGCAAGTAGTCAGTCATTGTACACCAGGGAGAGGGGATAAGGAGTTTAGCTATGTTCTATAACGCTTAATATTTTTAAAATCAAACCATCTCCGATCCTGGTCAAATTTAGTTTTGATGTATCGAGGAACAACTTCCTTCCTATCTTGTTTTTGTTGCCAATTTCTGAGATAGTTGGCCCAGGACCTCTGAAATGTGATCTGTAGATTTGGTCTGTCCATTCCTCAATCAGCAAAGCAAAGCAAAGCAAACTCTCTTCCCTATGTTCTGACTTCCCAATTCCCAGTTCCCACGAGACTTACCTAACAATACTGCAACTAAGTCCATGCATGTGTGTTCTTACAATGTTATTACAGTATTAGAATCGTACAAAAGGAGAAGGTTACTTCAAAGCAACACTAGAACACACATTCACTATTTCCCCATTTTCTGTTTGAGAAGGACTTTGCTGGCATTTGACCTTTGATCTGTGACTGTGAATCAGTGATATAGAGGAGGGGGGGGGATATGCTCAAGTCAACGGAAGTAAACAACCACCTTTTAATTTGGTGATAAGCGCAAACCCACGTATTAAGTTAGAGAAGTGTTTTTGCACAAGGATTTACCTACCTATTTACCCACGACACTGGGTTTACCCACTGCTACATCTGTTGTGTATGATCATGGTGTGTAGGCAGGGCTGGGTGGGCTGGGGGCCTGGTGGGGTGTGGAGACGGTGGTGGGTCTGGCGTCTGGCATAGCCAGCATTCCTGCTGCAGGACAGAGGGGAGTTTGCATTACTCACATACCATAGAGGACATGGCTATTACACAACACTCACCACAGAGAACACAGCTAAGGAAATGCCACATCCGGTTGGAGACCTACCAGAGACAAAGGAGCATTTTATTCACAGTATAAGAGCTTTTGACCAGGACAAAGGGAACAGACCAGTCCATGTAACAAACTCAAGGACCTCGTAAGAGAAACTAAAAGATGATAGTGTGGTCAGGGAACAAATGTCAGTAGGAGGAAATAAGTCAAATTTAACTCAATTTACTTGAGCACATGAGGGCCAGCCGATATTAAACCATTAAAAATAAAGAAAATTAATAAAGAAGAATGTGTCATTGTCGTAGCGCTCAACTATGCAATAGCACACTAAACAGACATGTAACAAAGTTTGAAATGCATCACCGGTGTATACAAATGTCTGTTATTCTTCAACGTGTCTTTATTTACCATCCATATAGACTACAGATTGTGGTGGTCTGTGTGTTTCTCCTTTAGGAGGACTATAGCAGCCAGCCCAGCCCAAATCCATTTAGGACAGAGCTACTCAGTGGCTCTTACGGCATCAGATTCCCTCCTCGTTTCCTCTGCAGCCAGTATTACGGTTTCGCGGTCAGATCAGGTTACAAAGCAGCCTCTAATGTGCCCAAGCAAGTGAAAGGTTCAATCTTATCTGGTTAAAGGGTCATCTACGGCTGCCACAATGAAGAAAGTAGGTTTTTATACTTAGTAGTTAAATCCTGCTTATTTATTGGTAGTTAAACAAAACGGCTATCCACCAACAGCTCATTGAGTTTGACTGTTACTTTGTTCTCAGGTATAGCAAGACACATTGAAATGTCTACAGGCCATTTACGTGCACATATTGATCGTTTGCCAACTATTCATCCATCGATCTCATTAATTCACTGACCCATATATGAAGAAGTAGTGCCTTGGCATCGATGTTCTACAGTACGTAGGGATTTTTGGGCTTTTTAGGCTTCTCAGTCTATCGGTTAGGATATGGGACTGCACTGACCCAGTTCTGTGGTTGTGAGCCCTTCAAATAGAATGCTGAGAAATGCTTGGAAAATCCCACACAGGCATCACCACACATCAACAACATCCACGATAGTCTTTCATAGCTGAGGGTTGAGGAGAAATGGACTACTTCTCTTTTACTCTTCTCAAGAAACTTTTGTTTGTTGTCAAAATGCCTAACCAATAGTATCATCTATTTGCGTACGCTTCGAACAGACATGTATACCCCGCCAGAGACGCCACCATAAGTTTCTTCACGGTACCCAAACCAAAAACACATTTTATGCGTCACTCAGTTATGTATAGAGCCATGTCATCGTGGAATGCTCTTCCACCAGAGGTTACTCAGGTGGAAAGCGAGTGTAGCTTTTACAAAATGGATATTGTATCACAGCTCTTCTTTCTAAAGATGAAATGTAACTGTACTGTCTATAAGAATGTTCGTATGTCTATATGAATAGTGTGTAATTAGTATTTTTGTTGTCTCTTGGTGTCTTTCACTGAGTGTACAAAACATTAAGAACACCTTCCTAATATTGAGTTGCACCCCCTTTTGCCCTCAGAACAGAATATGTTGGGGCATGGACTCCACAAGCTGTCAAAAGCGTTCCACAGGGATGCTGGCCCATGGTTGACTCCAATGCTTCCCACAGTCGTGTCAAGTTGGCTGGATGTCCTTTGGGTGCTGGACCATGTACACGGGAAACTGTGGAGCGAGGAAAAACCCAGCAGTGTTGCAGTTCTTGACACAAACCGGTGCGCCTGGCACCTACTACCGTGTTCAAAGGCACTTAACGTGTTGTCTTATCCATTCACCCTCTGAATGGCACACATGCACAGTGCATGTCTCAATCGTCTCAAGGCTTAAAAATCCTTCTTGAATCTATCTCCTCCCCTTTATTTGTAGTTATTGATGTGGATTTAACAAGTGACATCAATAAGGGATCGTAGCTTTCTCCTGGATTCACCTGGTCAGTCTGTCATGGAAAGAGCAGGTGTTCTTACTATTTTGTATACACAGTGTATAACTCTTATACGTATTTGTAGGTTTTATGTGGACCCCAGGAAGTGTAGCTGCTGCGTGTGCAGTAGCTAATGAGGATCCTAGTAAATGAAACTAAACTAAACCACACACCCACATTGTGGTGCAGAATACTGTGTTATAGGCCATCCAGTTTCTGTTTCTTTCAATCACTTTGACACATTTTTCAGATGTACAGTAAGTGGTATACAGTGGTGGAAAAAGTACCCAATTATCATACTTGAGTAAAAGTAAAGATACCTTAATGGTATCCCCGCTCCACCACATAACACGGTGCCTGACCAGTACGACGCCCGCCACGGTAAGCACGGGGAGTTGGCTCAGGTCTCCAACCTGACTCTGCCACACTCCCCGTGTGCCGCGTCCATATGTGATTTGGTTTCATCTACCAACATAAATGGATGTCAAATTGATACATTTGAGGTAAAAGAAAATATAGAAATGTACAGTGTTCAGCAGTTATCAAACTATATACAGTGACTATGAGGTTGAAGTGCAGACAGTCAGCTTTAATTTGAGGGTATTTCCATCCACAAGCTATATATTTTGTGTTCTTTCTTGTTTTGGACTTTCTGGATTATTTGCATATTGGTATTGCATTGTATTAATATTGTATTACTGCACCGTAGGAGCTAGAAACACATAACACAAGCATTTGCTGTAACATCTGCTATTCTGTTTACGCAACCAATAAACTTGGATTTGAATTGATTCGTTACATATATTCACATTTCACATTCACATTTAAGTCATTTAGCAGACGCTCTTATCCAGAGCGACTTACAAATTGGTGAATTCACCTTCTGACATCCAGTGGAACAGCCACTTTACAATAGTGCATCTAAATCATTTAAGGGGGGGGGGGGTGAGAAGGATTACTTTATCCTATCCTAGGTATTCCTTGAAGAGGATCTCATCAGTATCAGATGTTTTATTTCTTTGCTGTGAGGTCAGAATAGTCATCATCATAGTAATACATTTGAGTTTAAATCCAACTTTTGTTTTTGGTTTCTACTTTACAGACATTTTCATTATGTAGTTCACAAAATCTGTAGCAAACAAACCCGTTGACATGTAAACCCGATAGGTTTACCAAACATTTAAGTGATCATCAATTAAGAGCAGTCAGATTCAATATTTTAACAAAAGAGAAGAGAATCATATCAAAAGTACTGTGGCATTGCATTGCATTGTAAAATGCAATTACTTTCAATGAAAATGTATTGCAATGTGAAACATGTATTTCTAGATGAAACATTGATTAAGTCTGGTGAAAAGGTGACTGTATGATTTTGTGTGTTGCACTTAATGTAAAATGTGCTTTTGAGAGAGTTTTGAAACAAGCTGCCTTTTTGATGATCTGTTTTGAGTTTTTTTTACTAAGAGTTGTGAAAATGCACCACATTCCTGTGAAAATTGCACCAAAGCGATATTTTTTTTAAAATGGTATCGTTAGAAAATGACAAGAAAATCATATCAAGTAAAGTGCATTTTGAAAAGCAGATACTTAGACAGAATATTTAGCAAATAGAAAGAGTCATTTGGTGCAAGTGACTGTGAATTTGTTTGTTGTACTCAGTCAATTTCAAAATGTGCTTAGACTTTTGAAACATTAGCCATGATTGAACAAAACTGTAACAGGAAGCATCTCATGCTCCTGATATGGATGCCACTACCTGCCATAGAAAGCATTGAGTTCAAGGTTCAAATGTCACCAGGAAAATACCTTTCATCCTCCTTCCTCTTTTTCGAGCTGCCGTTCTTAGAAATGTGTTTAGCATAATACCATGTAAACAAAGTTCTTGGCAATCAAAGACACAAACATGGGAATTGATGCCTAATACTGGGAACTAATTATGTTTACGCAATACTATTTGGTACAAAAAAAAGTGTTTTCACAATAAGTGAGTCATGGCGTATGAGTAATGCAATCTCAGGGTACAGACTCATCTGCAACTCTGAGGGGGGAAGCAGCGTCTCATTACGGCTGAAGAATCACAATAGGTATCGTTTACGATGGAATATAAATATAGAAATGACAGGTTTACGTCACATGTGGATGATATTAGTATTATTCTGCCTGCAACGCTCCCATTACAATTGCTGGGAGAATAGGACTTGGAACAGTTCACCGTATGCTCACTGTGAAACGAAGCCAGGAGAGTCAGGGAGGATTTGGGACGATTGCGCAATCTGTCACACACACACACACACACACACACACACACACACACGAAACCCATAACTACTGTAGCCTACTCGGTCCTAGGCCTAGTTACATGGTCTATAACCTGAACGAATGTGTGCATCTATGCGAGAAATCAGCATTTAAGGATTGTGTTGGATGCACATGTGCCCATGGAGACAGCAACCTTACCTTGGTCCAGGACCAGCTCTGTCCCTCATGACCAGCTCTGTCCTTCGAATTCTAACCTTAACCCTAAACCTCTTAGAAATAGCTTTTTTTTCCTTGTGGGGTCTAACAAAATGTTCCCAGTTGGTCAAGAATTTTCTCATGGGCACTTCTTGTCCCCACAAGTACAGTTAAACATGTTCACATACGCATGCCCGCAAGCATGTTGGCGGGCACACACACACACAAGCACACACTTCTTCTCCCATCCCTCAGACAGAGAGTTCAGAGACCCCAAATGGAGGATGAGGGATTCAGCACAACAGGGAGCCTGTTTCATTTTGTTGCAGGCTAGGGAAGTAGGTTGAAGGTCAGAGTGGTTCTGTTTGAGCTGCGGGTGTTAGATGACCCCCCTGAAAGGGCCCAGTGCTCCTCGGGGGTTAATGAAATGTACTATGACAGATTGGGGGAAAACATGGAAACTGAACCTCTCTGGGGTTCAACGGGGGTTGGAGAGATCTGTGGTGGTCGGTGCTGTGGGTCCTATATCCTAGGAGTCCCTGTAGAACTTCTCTGGTGGACAACCATATGTGGTCTTTAGGTATCTAAGACCAGACATGCATTTTTTCCCCCTGAAGTGTTCATGAAATGTCTTTAGTTCATTTTTGATCAATGCAATGGGGCGTGTTGAATGATAGAAGAAACATGAATGAAGCCCACATTCACACGTGTTACTTGACTGACATCTACTGGTTGAGATTGACTTGTAACGCATTTATTTAGAGCACTTAAAGTGCTCAACAGTGTTGGGGAGGAGTGAACTAGATGTAGTTCAGCAAGTAATTGAACTGCGTTTTGCAGGAGCTTGGTGGTAGGTGAACTCAATTCAAATGTCGTTTTTTTTTTCTCGCAGTCTAGAGGTGTAGCTAACTACTGGAACTATACACTAGGCAAACAATAGGCAAACATTTCCTTTCTTTTTTTGTTGTTGCTTCAGACCTATCTAATTCTCACCTGAAACATGGTTTTCAAGTTTAATATGCAAAATGATACATTCTGTTAATTTGACATGGTAATTCACACTTCCTGTTGCTGCGTGATTCTTTTCCCGATGTCGCGAACTGGCTCAGACTGAGATCCTACGCCTGCACGACTCCAAAGTGACCCTGCAATTTGCAGTCTATGACATTTCAGATTGACATCTGATAGTTTATCACAAAGTAGTTTGGATGTAGTAACTCATAGGTAGCCCTTTCCTGCAGTCAAATGACCCAGTGGCCTCATGGGCGGAATGTTATTCATATATTCATTATTTCATAAATATTTTCTGGCGAAAAATATGTTGTCTTATCCATTCACCTTCTGAATGGAACACAATACACAATCCACGTCTTCAAGTCGTTTCAAGGCTTAGAAATCCTTCTTTAACCCGTCTCCTCCCCTTTATCTACACTGATTGAAGTGGATTTAACAGGTGACATCAATAAGGGATCATAGCGTTCACCTGGTTACACTGTATGTACAAAACCTTATGAATATTATGCTCTTTCCATGACATAGACTGACCAGGTGATAGCTATGATCCCTTATTGTAGTCACTTGTTAAATCCACTTCAATCAGTGTAGATTGGGGGGGGGGGCAGGTTAAATACAGATTTTTAAGCCTTGAGATAATTAAGACATGGATTGTGTATGTGTCCCATTCAGAGGGTGAATGGGCAAGATAAAATACTTAAGTGCCTTTGAACGGGTGATTGTAGTAGGTCACAGGCGCACCGGTTTGAGAGTGTCAAGAACTGCAACGCTGCTGGGTTTTTCACGTTGAACAGTTTCCCGTGTGTATCAAGAATGGCCCACCACCCAAAGGACATCCAGCCAACTTATGACAACTGTGGGAAGCATTGGAGTCAACATGGGCCAGCATCCCTGTGGAACGCTTTAGACACCTTGTAGAGTCCATGCCCTGACGAATTGAGGCTGTTCTGAGGGCAAAAGTGGGTGCAACTTAACATCAGGAAGGTGTTCCTAATGTTTTGCTCACTCAGTGTACAGCAGACCTACCAGGGACTTGCTCCCCCCTGACGCAGCCGAACTGGAATGTCGCTGCCTGGAAGTGTTTGAGGGCTTTTGTTCCCATTCTGCTGTGTGTTTATTTTAGAGTGTGAGAGAACAGGGATCCTGTCGCCCCGGCAACTTAAAGCTCAGACGCACAATGGTGTCACCTGAAGAGGGAGCGAGAGATATAAGGAATGTGCACACAGGTTAAAGGGACAAAATGGAGGCATAGAACACTTAAACAGGGAAGAGAAGTACACTGAACAAAAATATAAACGCAACACGCAACAATTTAAACAATTTTACTGAGTTACAGTTCATATAAATAAATCAGTCAATTTAAATAAATTCAATAGGTTCTAATCTATAGATTACACATGACTGGGCAGGGGCCCACCCACATGTGTGCCAGGCCCACCCACTGGGTAGATAGGCCCAGCCAATCAGAATGAGTCTTTCCCCACAAAAGGGCTTTATTACAGACAGAAATACTCCTCAGTATTTACACCTTATGGAACAGCGGGAACTGTGAAGAGACACACACACAGGCACAGACACACATACACACGATAAGACACACACTCTACACACGTACACATGGATTTTTGTATTGTAGATATGTGGTAGTAGTGTAGTGGACTGAGGGCACACACTTAATGTGTTGTGGAAAGTGTTATGTAATGTAATGTAATACTTTTTATTGTATATAACTGCCTTAATGTTGCTGGACCCCAGGAAGAATAGCTGCTGCCATGGCAACAGCTAATGGGGATCCTGAATAAATACAAATACAAATAGTATGGTAAACGTGCATCTAACCGCGGTAAAAAAAAAAAGAAGAAAAAAGAATCACGCTACCGTCTGTAATCGATTCAACCATCTCAATAAAAGTAGCATATTTCACATAGTATCAGTCCAAAGGCCTTTAAAAGGGAGAAGGCACAACAACCTACCCCAGAGGCCATCACTGTTGGGCCCAATGAGTGAGTGAGGTGTGCAGTGATGGCTCCTCCCCTACCCAGGCCTGGTGGTGTCAGATATATATATATAGATCTACCAGACTGAACACTGTGATCACAGTGGAAAAGACCCAAGCAGAGCAGTGTCTCTGGGCTTCCTCAACCTTCTTGGTGACGGCCAACTATGTCCTGGCCTTGTCACCAAAATCATGATAATAACTGGAAGGACGATCAGATCGTCTTGATCCAGCAGCCCATGCACTTTCTCTGACCCAGTCCAGGCTTTCTCTGGCCCAGTCCAGGCTTTCTCTGGCCCAGTCCGGGCTTTCTCTGGCTCAGTCCAGGCTTTCTCTGGCCCAGTCCAGACTTTCTCTGGCCCAGTCCAGGCTTTCTCTGGCCCAGTCCAGACTTTCTCTGGCCCAGTCCAGGCTTTCTCTGGCCCAGTCCAGGCTTTCTCTGGCTCAGTCCAGGCTTTCTCTGGCCCAGTCCAGGCTTTCTCTGGCTCAGTCCAGGCTTTCTCTGGCCCAGTCCAGGCTTTCTCTGGCTCAGTCCAGGCTTTCTCTGGCCCAGTCCAGGCTTTCTCTGGCCCAGACCAGACTTTCTCTGGCCCAGTCCATCTCCTTTGTTCTGCTACTTGATGGTTTGAAGTGTCAAACAAGTTCAAAACAAGTTCAATAATCAATACAATGGAAACATCTGAACATTTGGAATGAAAACTAGGCCATCATTCTGTTCTGAGGTCATCTTAACAAAGCACACAGAGATCATAAACATGGTCTTGCCCGGCTCTGCTTCTCATTCATATTAGTCTCCATCTGCTGGTCTTCATGCTTGTCATTTAACACCACCACCATCAGACCTAGCAGCACCCGGCCTTATATAGTGCTGGGCCGCACAGAGTGGAGGACGATAGAGAGAGAGAAAGAGGAATGGAAGAGGAGGAGGAGAGTAGAAAGAAAAGAAGGAAGGACAGAGCACTGGTCTTTGTTTACATACCTTGTCAGAGAGAGTATGAGAAGGATGGAAAGAGAGAGACACAGAGAGAGAGAGGATAAAGAACGAGAGGGAAGAGAGAGAGAGAGACAGAGAAAGAGAAAGAGAGAGAGAGGGGGACAGAGAGGGAGAGGGGGGGTGACAGAGAGAGAGCGAGGGATGGAAGACAAGGGGGAGAGTAGAAAGAAAGGAAGGAGGAAGGGAGGTAGCACTTTGCTCTTTGTTTACATGTCTTGTCAAGGTGACTCTCTCTCTCTGCTGAGTGTTGAGGAAGCCCAGAGACACTGCTCTGCTTGGGTCTTTTCCACTGTGATCACAGTGTTCAGTCTGGTAGATCTATATATATATATCTGACACCACCAGGCCTGGGTAGGGGAGGAGCCATCACTGCACACCTCACTCACTCATTGGGCCCAACAGTGATGGCCTCTGGGGTAGGTTGTTGTGCCTATGTGATACTACTGGTGAATGAGTGAATGACAAATTAATTATAGATATTTAATTTTCGTATATATTAAATCACCAATTGGTGATTTAACAATAATTGACAAATTGACCAATCATTAATTGACAAATAAACAAACACTACAATAATTGACTGTGATAATTCAGTGATAATTCTGTAGTGGTATAGTACCACTCCGCTCTCTAGGTAGAGAATGGCTTATCACACTCAGCCCCTAGGAGCAATGTGAGCCTCAAGGGCCAAACCCAAAGCGTCTTGCATGAGTAGGATAGTAATGTCTTCTGACTTCACCCCTACATACAATTCTCAATAAAAGTCAGTAGAGTCTGGGGTAATCCGAGAGGATGGGGTCCCCTGAGAAGTGCTTTTGTCCCCTCTCATCCCATCATGGCATCCATAGTCCATACGAGGTCCTTAGAAAATTAAAGCCCCCTTCCTTCAGCCAGTGAGAGCTGTGACAGATGTTTATGATGACATCATCATTAATGGCACCCCTTTGTTTAGGCCACGTTTTGCTCAGGAACGATGATGGCTCTCCTGCTCTTTTCTTGGAGGAGAGAGGGCAGGCCAGGCACATACCGCTCTCCTCTTTGGGATGTGTTTCCTTTTTAAGGCAGGTTGGCCTAACCTCCCGCACCGAGAAGAACACTGCCTAACCATGTGTGGGTGATGCAGCATTTAAACCCACATCATTAAATTGTTCTGTCATGAAGTCAGTGAAGCCAGGTCTTCCCTGCGGAAGCACTTCAAATTATGTATGGTGTACTAATATGATGTATTGTGTACTAAATGCTGTCGATGAATGACTATGCTTTTGTATTTAGCAATCCAGTAAACCTTTAATATACTGTTCTGAAGAACATGAGTCATTGGATCCTGTCTGAATCAACCAATCAGCTCCATCAAACTACAACAGACAGAGCAGCAATCCTACAAATTATATTCTACAAACCCATTTAGAAATGAAAGAGCGAAAGAGTGGCATTGATATAATCCTAGCTTTGCTTTGAGTGATGTAGTATAGACCCCTTTCTAACCCAAGGAGTAGGGTTGAGCTGGGGTGTGGACATGAACCTAGGGTTAGGGTCATGGTTGAGGCTAAGGTTAGGGTTGAGCTGGGGTGTGGACATGAACCTAGGGTTAGGGTTATGGTTGAGGCTAAGGTTAGGGTTGAGCTAGGGTGTGGACATGAACCTAGGGTTAGGGTTATGGTTGAGGCTAAGGTTAGGGTTGAGCTGGGGTGTGGACAAGAAGCTGAGCTGAGGTCTAGCTGGCCACTGTGAGCTCAGTCATGCTGCTGTGACGGTCAGGGTGGACACAGCCTCCCAGAACCCTCCTGTCACTCTGGAACACAATCTGAACCTAATACCAGACCCCACACCAGGACCTGTGACAGTCCATTCTGGAGAGGGAGGGAGGGGGGATGAGAGACGGAGAGACAGAGAAGGGAATAATTGGAGTAAAGACGGAAAGAGGGGAGGGTATATAGAGGATTTGAGGGAGGGGCTATGAGGGGGTAGGTACTACAAATAGCCAGAGTGAGTTCTGTGTGTCCCTCAGTCAGCCTCCCTGCTTTAGTCCACTCCAGCAGCCATCCCAGACCCTTCTCCAGCCCAGACCCTTCTCCTGCTCCACCATGAGCTCCTACCGATCCTCTGCTCAGTCGGCCCAGTCTGGCTCCTCCTCCTACCGCCGCACCTTTGGCGCAGGGTACAGCCCTGCCATGTCACATTCCCTCTACAGTAGCCGGGGCTCGGGCGGGGGCCTCGGACTCGGACATGGCGGCTCCGGGCACATTTCCTCCCGGGTCTACGAAGTCACCAAGACCTCCGCCTCACCCTCTTACTCCGGCTACCGCACCTCGTCTCACTTCGGCGGACCTGTGATGTCATCAACCGCACACGGTTCGCGGTCCTACGCGGGGATGGGGGAGACGCTGGACTTCAGCCTGGCCGACGCGCTGAACCAGGAGTTCCTCCACACGCGCACCAACGAGAAGGTCGAGCTGCAGCACCTGAACGACCGCTTCGCCAGCTACATCGAGAAAGTTCGCTTCCTGGAGCAGCAGAACGCTACGTTGGTGGTGGAGATTGAGAGGCTGCGGGGGCGTGAACCCACACGCATCGCCGACCTGTACGAAGAGGAGATGAGTGACCTGCGTCGCCAGGTGGAGGCCTTGACCAATCAGAGGAGCCGTGCCGAGGTGGAGAGGGACAACCTGGGAGAAGATTTGGACAAACTCAAACTCAGGTAGGAAAGAGGGGGAGAAGGGATGAAGAGAGGCGAGAGGAGCAGGATGAGGGGGAGTGGGAAGGGAAGGAGGGGGTAGGAGACTGAGGACGAGCAGGGGGAGAAAGAGAGGAGAAATATGGCAACTAGAAGTTACTGTAAAACTACTGATGTAAATAGAATTTTAGAAATACATTTGATTGATTGAATAATTGTTCAGTTGATGTTGGACTGCAGGGGTGTAGTTTCTGATTGGTGGATGAGTGGATGAAGGAGAGGATCATGGGTAAGATTAGAGAGAGGAGAACTCTAGGAGTGTAGATCCTAGTATAAAGTAAGCGTGACATTTCAGCCACCAAAAGCAGCACTGATATCACGGCTGGTTCATGCATACAGTCCCCTGGGATTTCAGTCAGTGCTTTTCGATTAGCTGTTGGGGTTTTGCTGGTTTGTTTGTTGTGGTTACAGCAAGTATTTTTAAACTTGGTCATATCGCTCAGTACAAGTGGACTGATTTGTGAGGTGCTGTTGAAGACGTTGTGCATTTTGGATTCTTACTGCAAGTAAAATAGGACGTGTTTCTGCTTCAGGTTTTATCAAATGTGTGATAGTCATACTGCCATTTGCATAGCTGCGCGGTCAGCATGCCCCCTCTGCTGTTGAAGTGTAGGCCTGGATGACATATTAAATACGCAGTGCATGTGTGGGGCTGAGCGGCAGCACAGCATTTTCCGTGGCGTTCTCATTCAACCCGTGAAATAGGAGACAAGCGCTAGCGATTAATAAAGACTGGCGAAGAAAGAAAGGGGCACACAAGTGCAGAGTCTTGTCCCTACTCTAGTGGACCAAGTCAACAAGATCTATGAAGGACTAGACCCAGCCTCCTCCTGAAGGACTAGACCCAGCCTCCTCCTGAAGGACTAGACCCAGCCTCCTCCTGAAGGACTAGACCCAGCCTCCTCCTGAAGGACTAGACCCAGCCTCCTCCTGAAGGACTAGACCCAGCCTCCTCCTGAAGGACTAGACCCAGCCTCCTCCTGAAGGACTAGACCCAGCCTCCTCCTGAAGGACTAGACCCAGCCTCCTCCTGAAGGACTAGACCCAGCCTCCTCCTGAAGGACTAGACCCAGCCTCCTCCTGAAGGACTAGACCCAGCCTCCTCCTGAAGGACTAGACCCAGCCTCCTCCTGAAGGACTAGACCCAGCCTCCTCCTGAAGGACTAGACCCAGCCTCAACCTGAAGGACTAGACCCAGCCTCAACCTGAAGGACTAGACCCAGCCTCCTCCTGAAGGACTAGACCCAGCCTCCTCCTGAAGGACTAGACCCAGCCTCCTCCTGAAGGACTAGACCCAGCCTCCTCCTGAAGGACTAGACCCAGCCTCCTCCTGAAGGACTAGACCCAGCCTCCTCCTGAAGGACTAGACCCAGCCTCCTCCTGAAGGACTAGACCCAGCCTCCTCCTGAAGGACTAGACCCAGCCTCCTCCTGAAGGACTAGACCCAGCCTCCTCCTGAAGGACCTAGACCCAGCCTCCTCCTGAAGGACCTAGACCCAGCCTCCTCCTGAAGGACCTAGACCCAGCCTCCTCCTGAAGGACCTAGACCCAGCCTCCTCCTGAAGGACCTAGACCCAGCCTCCTCCTGAAGGACCTAGACCCAGCCTCCTCCTGAAGGACCTAGACCCAGCCTCCTCCTGAAGGACCTAGACCCAGCCTCCTCCTGAAGGACCTAGACCCAGCCTCCTCCTGAAGGACCTAGACCCAGCCTCCTCCTGAAGGACCTAGACCCAGCCTCCTCCTGAAGGACCTAGACCCAGCCTCCTCCTGAAGGACCTAGACCCAGCCTCAAGGACCTAGACCCAGCCTCCTCCTGAAGGACCTAGACCCAGCCTCCTCCTGAAGGACCTAGACCCAGCCTCCTCCTGAAGGACTAGACCCAGCCTCCTCCTGAAGGACTAGACCCAGCCTCCTCCTGAAGGACTAGACCCAGCCTCCTCCTGAAGGACTAGACCCAGCCTCCTCCTTACATTAGGGTATGGTCTAAGCCTCTAGCCCTTACAGAGGCATGTCCTTCCTGGCGCTAGGGTCCGACTCTATAAAAGGCCAGGAATTAAAACATCTGTATTCAGACAGATACAATCCAGATCTCGCCATCTGTCAGTACGGCCTCTTGGCGTCTACAGCTGGAATTCAAAATGGGGCCTGGGTTTGGATTATCACATTTGCACGTTAGATCCACACGGCAGTCTTAAAGTCCATATCAAACTATTTTCGGGTGGCAAATCACTTATTAGACAGGTGACGCGCCTAGTTAAATAAAGGTTGAATAAATAAAAAAATACAAAATGAAAGGTGCGGACACATAAAAGACACAATTGTGATCGGGTCTCACTCCATCTCTTTGTTCGACTGTGTTTCCAGGCTGCAGGAAGAGATCCTTCAGAGGGAGGATGCAGAGAACAACCTGGCTGCTTTCAGAGCTGTGAGTCCAACACTATTAAATCAACACAGGTTATGAATATGATAACATGTTCATGTCTCACTACTAGTATTTTCCTTCCTTTTCATCGAAATGTAGACCGGATCGTCATTTGAACTGCCACCCCGCTGGGCACAGATGTCAGTCGGTTTAACGTTAAGATTGTTTTGACTTCTCAGCTAAAATAAATCACTATATCATTGGATTTAGGTTCAAAGTTGTGTGGGGAAAAAATACGAAATGCCCTTAGTTTTCCACGTTGATCCAAAGTCATCACATTTATTTTGGGGGGTTGAAATGACGTGGGAACAATGTTGATTCAATCAGTTTTTGCCCAGTGAGATCTGTTGAATTCATCTACTTTAACGTCTGTCTGTTCTAGGATGTTGATGCTGCCACTCTGGCCCGTCTAGACTTGGAGAGACGCATCGAGACCCTACAGGAGGAGATTGCCTTCCTCAAGAAGATTCATGAGGAGGTATGTTACTCAGTCTGTGTATTTTAATGTGCTATGTGTTATTACAGTTGGTCTGTCTGTCAGTGCATCTGGTCATTGGTCATTCCATCTGTCTGTCTCTCTGTGGTAGGAATGAACAAAAACACACACACATAAAAACAGACACATCACACACAATCTCTGCAGGCGCAGTTGGCACTGGAGCAGTGGGCTGCTGTACAAGGTCTGTGTAATCTCCTACAACAGACTCATTACTCTCTGAGACAGGAGTGGATACACACAAACCAAATCAAATCAAGGTTTGTGTCACATGCTTCGTAAACAACAGGTGTGGGCTAACAGTGAAATGCTGACTTGCCGACCCTTCCCAGCAACGCAGAGAGAAAGAAAATATTCAAATGATAGAAAAGCCAAACGCGTGATATTAGATACACGATGAGTAAGGATAACTTGGCTGTATACAAGGGGTACCAGTACCGAGTCCATGTGCAGGGGAACAAGGTCATTGAGGTAGATAGGTACATATAACTAGGAGTAGAGTGACAGATCATAAACAGTAGCAGCAGCGTACGTGATGAGTCTAAAGGATCAATGCAGATAGTCTGTGTAGCTATTGGTTAACTATTTAACTAACTATTAGGCAGACACTCACACTGTTTTATAAAAGGTGAAGCAACACTTTGTGGGTGTGTGTGTGCCTCTTAACAGACAATGGAGAAGAGAAATCTGCAGAAACCTTAACCTATCGACCTCCCCCTCCTCTCTACTTCACCTCGCCCCCTCCCTACCTCTCCCCACCTCCACCTCCCTTCCCACCTCACCTGCAGGAGATCCGTGAGATGCAGTCCCAGATGCAGGAGACCCAGGTGCAGATCCAGATGGACATGTCCAAGCCGGACCTGACCGCTGCCCTCAGGGACATCAGGGCCCAATACGAGGGCATCGCAGCCAAGAACATCTCGGAGGCCGAGGAGTGGTACAAGTCTAAGGTGATTGGGGGGGGAGACAGAGAGGGAGAGAGGGGGGGAATTGGGAGATTGATTGATAGAGAGAGATCAATCAAAACCTTTGATTTACAAGAAAATGTCTCTGGCGCTCTTGGGTGGGGCGCACAATTACTGTGATGTCAGACAAAGTGATGTACTTCCTGTAGGTGACAGACCTGAACCAGGCGGTGAACAAGAACAATGAGGCTCTGAAGCAGGCCAAGATGGAGACCATGGAGTTCAGACACCAGCTCCAGTCCTACACCTGTGAGATTGACTCACTTAAAGGCACCGTAAGTCTCTCAGTCTGAATACTATCCTCACGACACCCTTTATTCCTCCTCAAATCCTTCTGTTCTTTCATAGGTCATACCACCACGCTTTCATTCCTCTCCTTCTCATTTTCTTAACTTTGTCCTTGCCTGGTCTGCAAGTTCACTTCCAAGAAACATGACGGCACACTTCTCCACTTCTCCACACATTCTCTTTCCCTAATTTCTCTCCCCCTCCCCTCTTCCACCCTCTCAACTCCTCCACCTCACCCCACCCTCCTCCTACCACTCTCCCATCCTCCCCCTAACCCCCTCTCCCTCCCGGCAGAACGAGTCTCTGATGAGGCAGATGAGAGAGATGGAGGAGCGCCACGGGCGGGAGGCCGGCGGGTTCCAGGACACCATCTCCCGTCTGGAGGCCGAGATCGCCAACATGAAGGATGAGATGGCCAGGCACCTGAGAGAGTACCAGGACCTGCTCAATGTCAAGATGGCCCTGGACGTGGAGATAGCAACCTACAGGAAACTGCTGGAGGGAGAGGAGAGCAGGTATGATGAAAGAGAGGAATGAAAGGAGAGCAGGTTCGATTGGGGGGGGGTGACAGGGAAGCAGGAGGAGGGAGGCAGGACAAAGGAATAGAGGAGGGCGGGAGGGGAGGGCGGAAGGGCGGGAGGGCGGAAGGGCGGGCAGGATAGATAGGAGGGCAGGATAGATAGGAGGGCAGGATAGATAGGAGGGCAGGATAGATAGGAGGGCAGGATAGATAGGAGGGCAGGACAGAATAGAGTGAGGAGAAAGGAGGAGACTGCAGAGGACAGAGGTGATGGATTATCTTGTATGACAACGGTATTTGGTATCACTGCTAAAAACTGACATCCCTCTCCTCTCCCTCTGTAGGATTTCCCTGCCCATACAGAACTATTCCACCATGACCTTCCGTGGTAAGAACACACACACTATGCATTTGTCAAAAACTGCTGCAAAATAGATGAGTTACAGCATCACGCCACAAGAGGGCACAATTGATACAAGTAGCTAAGTCTTTTGCAGTTTACTTCAGCAGAAATCGAAAGTGACAGGATGGAACTTCAAATGATCCTCACTTGACCCCTCACTGCTGATCCATAAATAGAACCATTCATTCATTGATTTTAAGGGGTGACACAAATTTGAAAAAGGTGAACAGAGTTGTTGTAAAGAAGATGAATATTTAATTTTACGGTTGTCTGTCTGGACAGAAACGAGCCCAGAGCATCATCATCGCGTTGCTGAGTCCCACTCAAAGAAAAGTGTCCTTATCAAGACCATCGAGACCCGCGACGGAGAGGTAACACACACCCTGACAGAGACACACCTGTTTGTAGTGTGAACCTAGAGATGGCGCACTAACACACCCACAGACTTGTGTTTGAGAAACTCCTCTCCTCCCGCTAACAATGTAATCCACTGAAGGTTTCCGTTCCACCTGACTCAAGTTCTCACAAGCCATACTGTTCTATCAACACACATTGTAGCTTTACCTTGCACCTGTATCTTTCCTAATAGTATAGCAGGCTTGTTATCTCACTTCTGATACACCAATCTCCAGCTTTCTTTTCCTCAAGATACAGTAAATGTCTCCTTTTGTCTCCCCCTATAGGTGGTCTCTGAGTCAACACAGCACCAGCAGGATATCATGTAACAGACAGCAGAAGAGAAGATGAAGACCGCGGGAAGACAACAAGACGAAATAAAAAGGACTTTAACAACTCACACTGGTGGCCCTTAGCTGTTCTTATTTGAAAGACGTTATGTGTTTTAAAGAAACAAAGGTCGGTCCCTCGAGTTAAATGGTCAAAAAGCTGGTTGACTTCAAGTACGAGCCGACCTGTTTGTAACTTCCTACTACATCTATGTGCACCGTTTGCCTTTATTTATGACTATATATATGATACTGTACGTTCTATCACAAGACTGACGTTAGTATGAGGAGGGTTCTCAATGGACAGAGACAGAGGAGAGGGGTGAGAAGGGAGAGATGTGTCTAGGGAAAAGGAGATGTGGGGGGGTGAAACAGGTGAGAAGGGGAGACTAAATGAAAGATGGAAAGAGGGAATATGGAATGAGAGTGAGGCTGACAATCGCTTATGCTGTTCTGAATGGTGGGCCTATAGGTTGGTTAACAAATAAAACAAACAGTGACACACGGTCACCAGATTCAGTCTGCCAGTCTCTGTACCGGTCTATCATGGTGTGTGTGTGTGTGTTGAATTAACAGCCAAAGACATTGTAGAATCACTTTTTATCATATATAGGCCCATAAAAACACATGCTTTAATAATAATTATACTTTTAATAAGAAGCCTGGAATATCACCAGCCTACATTTATGAGGCTGCACTCCTGAAGTCAAAAGATGTCAAATTACCTGCTAAATAAATATACATACAGTACTTCAGAAAGGACACATTATTTCATATAAATAAAATCAAGTATCCTACAATAAACCCATGAGGAAAAACTAAAAATCAAATTAAGCAAGAAATACAAGGAAAAAAGTACTGTAACAGCGTTTATGTACAAGACAGAAGGTCAGAAGAATGAACACCGGAGGGAGACAGTGAGGAGTTACTCATCTCTACTGTTTGTGCTGCACCGCCATCTCTGTCATAGCCTGGTCCCAGATCTGCTTGTCCTTGTCACTCATTGTCATGCTAAAGCATGTTTGACAAGACATTGAGTGGCAAGGAGTTGACATGATGGCTTAAACAAGACTGGCACTCAGGCTAATTTGCTAACACTTCCTATGAATGCGCTCTTCATAATGTACAATAAGCGCATAAGTGCTCATGAATATCAATTTAATCTATGCATTATAGTGCATTATACATATCTCATAAGGCATTATACATGTGCTTATAATGCATTATTAAGAAGCCATTCATGGGAAGTGTTACGAACTATGCACGTGGTTGTTAGATGTGGGGCGATCAGGCTAGAGGGGGATAGGAACCATTGTCTGGTGAGGTGAGGAGGACAAATGCCATGGGAGACAGATAAGAGAGGGGGACAGGAACAGGAAGGAACCACTGAGTCATGCAGCCAGGTAGGTTTCCCCTGGAAGATTCTGTGAAAGGAACTTCGATTCTTATACCATGTCCTGACCCCACAGCCCAATGGGGACAATCCTAATAATAACAACATCAAGCCTGTATTATATTATCACAGTCTGAGTCATAGACAATAACAAACCATAGACGACCTGTAATTTTCTGATACACTACAGACAGAATGTTTTGACCCATATTCAAAACACCAATGCACATTATGTCGGGGTTCTTTGTTAGTCTATCCTCTGTGACCTGAATGGTCCTCTCTGTAGAGTGGATGGGGAGTGGTCAATACTCTCGTTGTATTGGTCGATCGTTTATTCTGACCCCTTTCTGTTTGAACTCTTTATTGACCCCTTACTGACCCCGTGCTGACTTCATGTAGTGTTCCTTTTGGTAGAGCCCCGGGCAGGTTAGACCAATCGCCATCCACTGTTTCCTTGCTTGCTCCCTGATTGGTTCACTGTTGCTCCTCTGCTAGACATAGACCTACCCTCATTCCTATTGCAACAACTTTGTTGTCTGTCACTATAATAATATAGCACGTTATCATATAGTCTCTCACATGTCTCATTCAGTGACCACTGCCGATAACCCCTATCCCACCGCTGAATGGTACAGTCCAGGTAAGGGCAATCACAAGGCACCCATAAATCCACCGGATCTCCCAACTTCCGTTAAAGAAGGGGGAGTTCAAACTGCTTTCCAAAGACGGATATCGTCCAGCACCAAGAATGCATAATGCTTCCTCTTAAAAGACACATATTCTTCTCCTTCCCAGGAGGTGATCTGTTGTTGGGCTGGTTTGGCACAGAGCAGGGGTGTTTATGACTAGTCAGTTCTCATCAGAAGGTCCCAACTCCATAGAAGGATGGAACCGTACAAATGCAGTACAAAGGAACTGCCTGTTGATGACATGGAACGATTTGAGAAATTAAGACTGCCGAGTAGTAGACGCACTTTAAAATCTTTTCAAAATCCTGAAGAGAGAGGATTGTAATCCGGTGTCCATGGTAAAACGATGCCTCGTTCGAAACCTGAGCCATGCTTCTTTAAACTGTGTCCTGGTGGAGAGAGAGAAGCCTCGCGTAACGGATATCTATCCATCCAGTTGGAGGCCTTGTGTTTCTCTCTCTGTTCACCAGGTCCAGTTCCACTGCGGTGTTTGTGGATGTGTGTACGGTATTTTCATGCATGTGGCTGGTGTGTGTGTGAAACAGAAAAAGGAGTTCAGGCCTTTACTATTCACATACTCTGATTGGCTCCAGCATTGTGGTGGGGGAGTGGTCAGTCAGACCTAAACTGCAATACAGGCCTACGGGGGTGTGGTTGGAACAAAACTGCAGCACAGGTGGGTTGTGGGTGTGGTCACACCTTTTGGGGGGTGTGATGTGGCTGCCAGATTCATACTGGTGTACAGGTTTCTGGGGGTGTGGTCAGACCAGTGGTTCAGGGAGTGTTCAGACTCGTAGTAAGGGGCCTGCAGCCGCAGTAAGGGGCGTGGTGGAGCCGCAGTCATAGTCCACATCCACATTGGTGTGAGCCCCTCCTCCCCCCATCAGTCTGCCCCCTCCAGGATATGGCCTAGCCTCCACTTGTCTGTCCCGGAAACTCTGAATGTAACTCTGTAGAGAGAGAGAGAGAGAGAGCAAGACAGAGAGAGACAGAGAGAGAGAGAGACACACACACAGAGAGAGAGAGAGACACACAGAGAGAGAGAGAGAGACAGAGAGAGACACAGAGAGAGAAAGACAGATAGAGACACAGAGAGAGAAAGACAGAGAGAGACACAGAGAGAGAAAGACAGAGAGAGACACAGAGAGAGAGAGACATAGAGAGACAGAGAGAGAGCGACAGAGAGAGACACAGAGAGAGAGACACAGAGAGAGAGAGACAGAGAGACAGAGAGAGAGATTAATATTGCATGTTAGATCAGTGATGAGAGATAAAGGGAGAGAGAGAGGGAGAGAGGAAAAGAGACAAAAAATGTGATGAATGCTGATAAGACACTGAGCAAGAAGAGATGAGGAGAATGGACAGAGAGAGAGAGAGCACACTTGTACACTCACAGGCGATAGGACGTCCCCGTCAAAGCGTCGTATAGGGTTGGGTTTCCTGCGATAGGCGGGCTCGGGGTGCAGGGGTTTGGGAGGGTGAGAGCTGTGGGTGGAGTCTCTCTGTTGCTTATTCTTCCTCTTCCTGCTGCGGTCCCTCCGCTCCTCCTTCTGACGGATGCGCATCAGCTGGACCCGCCGCTGCTGTCGACTGATTATCACTGAGACGGACGGAAGACGGGGTTCAGACATTACACACACACACTGTACACACAGTCAAAGAACACACCTACACACGCAATGACACTGTGCAGCTAGCCAGCAGATGTTTTCAAACACGCACAAGAACGACCCAACGCGCCCTTTGACAGTTGCCCTGCTCCACATGATTGTGTTCGGATTGTGTTCATCTTTTTATTTCGACTAGACAAGCAGAGCCAGGCACCATCTGGCAGCCAGGGAGTTCACCAAGCAATAATCTGCTTCACTCTCTCTCTCTCTCTCTCTCTCTCTCTCTCTCTCTCTCTATTCCCCTTAAGCTACCTGCTCTTTGTCTCTCCCCCTCCCTCTCTTTGTTACTCACTCTTATTCTCCTCTTTGCTTACATTCGGGCGGCAGGTAGCCTAGTGGTTAGAGCGTTGGACCAGTAACCGGAAAGTTGCTGGTTTGAACCCCCGAGCTGACAAGGTCAAAATCTGGCATTCTGCCCCTGAGCAAGGCACTAAACCCACTGTTCCCCGGGCGCCAAAGACGTGGATGTGGATTAAAGCAGCCCCCCCGCACCTCTCTGATTCAGAGGGGTTGGGTGAAATGCGGAAGACACATTTCAGTTGAATACATTCAGTTGGACAACTGACTAGGTTGTCCCCCTTTCCTTTCAAGCACCTCTCTCTCTCTCTCTCTCTCTCTCTCTCATAAATAGCTCTGTCACTCTCAAAAGAAAAAGTCCACAACCTTTAGCATTGACGTCAGTGTAACCTCTCCAGCACCCCGATCTCAGACTCACCCTTGGTGTGGGAGTATCCCTCTGCTGTCACCTTCCACTGTATTAGCACCCCCAGGAGCGTCAGAACAGGCCACACCCCCAGCACCACCCAGGTGATCCAGCAGACGGGTCTCCCCCTGGGCGCCGCTTTCACCCTCTCGTACAGGTACAGCACCAGGGCAAACAGCTCCACAAAGTAGTCCAGCGCCACGGTGATCACCGCCGCCCCGAACACGGCCGTGGACACGGTGGTGAAGAAGCGCTGCCATTGGAGGGTGAGAACGGCGAACAGCATGCCCAGGCCGAGCAGCACCCCCAGGGGGACCCAGACCGACCTCGGGGGGCTGTTGGACAGCTCCTCCATGCCCACCAGGGTAGCCACAGCCACCAAGAGGCCCAGGAGGAGACCCACCATGAAGAGACCCACGGAGCGAACCAGCATGGTGACCAGGCCGCAGAGGGTGCCGATGCCCAGGCCGATGCCCACAGAGGCCTCAACACTGAGCTGGGTGTCCAGGACTCGCTCCTTATAACACAACAGGAAGATGACGATGGAGCCGAACATCAGGCCCGTCAGGAACATCACCGCCTTGAAACAACGGTAGCCTGAGGAGAGAGAGACAGGGAGTCTTGTCTTGAGCACAGAGATCCACCATATTGT